>NW_026926416.1:0-26803 GCF_032062105.1 Saccostrea cuccullata
CAAATTCGGTGAGTATAAAATTTACTTTTATTTATATATTTATAAAGAAATATTCAGCAGATAGATAGTCTAACGCGCTGTTCCTGTACTGCTAGGAGACAGATTCCGTAGGTCGAGAGTTCAACCCCGGGCTGGGGCGGAAGTGAGTATCCTTATAAAAGTGAATTTCTTTGTGCTTTCTTTATGAATATTTCTTCACTCAGGGCAGTTATATTAGTGTAAGAGTTGTTGTAAATTGTGCTTTAAATAGAGAATAATACATACCCTTTTCCATATCACATCCATCCTGTGTCAGCCCGAGACACCAATATCAGCCAGAGGGCCGAAGGCCCGAGGGCTGATATTGGTCGAGGGCTGATACAAGATGTGATATGTGGAAAAGGGTATGTATTAATATGTTTATTACATACTTAGTAATAAAATACAACATACATTAAGTTAAGAAGAAAAAAAGTAAATTATCATGCATAGACTTCTTACATACATGTACATGGTCTATTGTCTCAAACATTTTGGGTTTGTTTCTACTTCTATTTCAATGCACTCAATCCTAATTTGAAAATAATCTATTACATGTATTTGTAAATTAACATTAACCTTATTTTCAAAAAGATGAAATTAAGAGAATATGAACCCACCAAAAATTGTGTATGATCACAAGTACTGTTTTTGTGTGTAATTTCCTAAGGGTGTAATATTGACGTCACAAAAGTCGTATCAGCCCTGTAGGGCTGATATGGATTTGCGGGTCTGATATAGGTTATCAGTCCTGCAAATCCATAGAGCTGATTTCAATAGACCTAACGGATTACGCTGTTTGTGACGTGCTGACGCTTTGCTTGTCGAGATGTTTAAATACTACGTAACGTCACATTGTCACCACATCAAAGGAAAAGGTCGAGATCGCTTCTCTCCCACGCTATAGCTGCAATATACAGCTTGTTTGTTGGGTAAAAAAAGTGGAGTAGACAGTCCCGATTAAATTAAATTATTTAATTTTTTATATCTCATTTTATTGGTTACGGATATCAATCCAAGCCATGCATTCTGAGATTGTTGCAATTTAATACAAAATACTGCTGAAAAGTAGAGCCCCCTCTCTATGCATATATTAGAGAGAAATGGTAAAGAGGGAAGGCCGGGGGAAACGCTCAAATTTTATTGATTAAAAATGCATATAATATAAATAATGCTCTTTTCAACTGTTTAATAAGATTAGTGCTGTCTGTCCCCTTTAGTAAACCGTTTAACGTCGGCGATGTGTATCGCATCTGACCGACTCTAGCATGGGAGAAGCGATCTCGGCCACTTCCTTTGATGTGGTGACATTGTGACGTAGTATTTAATCCTCTCGACAAGCAAAGCGTCAGCACGTCACAAATTTATAGGGTAATCCGTTAGGTCTATTGAAATCAGCTCTATCAGCCCTGCAGGGCTAATACGGCTATTGTGACGTCAGCCATATGTGGACATTTGAAATAGAAGTACATGCAGAAACAAACCGAAACTGTATGAGACAATAGCCTGTGTACATTTTAAGAAGGCTGTACATGATTATTTAATTATTTTCCTCTCAACTTATAATAAATGTGTTTTGTATTTTATTACTAAGTATGTAATAAATATATTTATTACTAAGTATGTAATATCTGGCTGATACTGGTGTCTCGGGCTGATACAGGATGTGATATGGAAAAGGGTATGTATTATTCTCTATATATATTTATATAGAAATATACGTATAGTTTTCTTTAATTAGGATGATTTGCTTGGGAACATAGATGTCTGACTTGTCTATTTCTAGCTGAATAATATGACAAACATTGACTAATTCTTAAGAGTTTTTATGCATAATATTGCTGAATGTTTACAGAGCGTATCAGAATCAATATCATTTCATTATTTTAAACATTTTAAAAGTACAAAACACATAACCAGAAATCGATATATTTCAGTAAGGTTTTCAATAAGTAAACATGGTTAAGATACCATGTATGTTAAAGGTCAACGATTGTTTTTCTTAAATAACAAGCAAATTCAAAGAATTGTGGTCCCCCGCTTTCGGTGTCTTTGTTGGTGAGATGTTATTTTTTATGATATATTGTGTCTAATATGAACATCCTATCATATGTCATTTCATAGAAATTATCATTGAAGTTGATTTTTTTGAAGGATGAAATCCCTTATCCTGACCGTTAAAAAGTTATGGCCAAAGTTAACTTTTTTAAAAGTAGGTCAACTCCAAGGTCAAGATCAAAGGGTCAAAGTTGTTGACGAATGGTTTTCTCACAAGGATTACATATGTGAAGTATGAAAGCCCTAGCCCTTACCGTTCAAAAGTTGTGGTCAAGGTTAAAGTTTTTACATAAGTACGTAAATCTTTAAGGTCAAGGTCAAAAGGTCAAAGTTGTTGATATCCAATGAAAGGACTTGCCACAAAGAATACATATTTGAAATATAAAAGTCCTAGTCTCTACCGTTCAAAAGTTGTGACCAAAGTTAATTTTTAGCTCTACTGGTCAGAGACCAGAAGAGCTTATGCGATAGTAATGTGTCCGGCGTCCGTCCGTCCGTCCGTCTGTCTGTCTGTAAACAATTTTTCAAAATGCTACTCCTCCTACAGTTTTGATCTGATTTCAATATTACTTGGCATATAAGTAGACTACACTAAGATACATAAATCTGTGTATCGGTTTTTGATTTCGACGAACGGTTTTGGCATTGTTACTAAAAATAGAAATTTCTGTGAAATTCTTTCAAAATGCTACTCCTCCTACAGTTTAGGTCTGATTTCAATATAACTTGGCACACAAGTAGACTACACTAAGATACATAATTCTCTGTATCGGTTTTTGATTTTGACGAACGGTTTTGGCGTTGTTACTAAAAATAGAAATTTCTATGAAATTCTTTCAAAATGCTACTCCTCCTACAGTTTTGGTTTGATTTCAATATAACTTGGCACACAAGTAGACTACACTAAGATACATAATTCTGTGGATCGGTTTTTGATTTCGACGAACGGTGTTGGCATTGTTACTAAAAATAGAAATTTCTGTGAAAATCTTTCAAAATGCTACTCCTCCTACAGTTTTGATCTGATTTCAATATAACTTGGCACACAAGTAGACTACACTAAGATACATAATTCTTTATATCGGTTTTTGATTTCGACGAACGGTGTTGGCATTGTTACTAAAAATAGAAATTTCTGTGAAATTCTTTCAAAATGCTACTCCTCCTACAGTTTTGGTCTGAATGCAATATAACTTGGCACACAAGTAGACTACACTAAGATACATAATTCTGTGTATCGGTTTTTGATTTCGACGAACGATGTTGGCGTTGTTACTAAAAATAGAAATTTCTATGAAATTCTTTCAAAATGCTACTCCTCCTACAGCTTTGGTCTGATTTCAATATAACTTGGCACACAAGTAAACTAAACTAAGATACATAATTCTGTATATCGGTTTTTGATTTCGACGAATGGTGTAGGTGTTGTTACTAAAAATAGAAATTTCTGTGAAATTCTTTCAAAATGCTACTCCTCCTACAGTTTAGGTCTGATTTCAATATAACTTGGCACACAAGTAGACTACACTAAGGTACATAATTCTTTATATCCATTTTTGACTTCAATGAACATTCTTACCTTGGTTAATCAAGATAGCAATTTCTGTTACTCTCAAAATGCTACTTCAAATACAGTTTTAGTCTGATTATAATATAATGTGGCATGCAAGTAGACTACACTAAGAACATAAAGAAACTAATTCAAGGATCATTATTCTCTTTTTTGCTAGTGTAAGTTTCAATTCCCAATTGCTTAAGTACTTTCCTCTTCCTTTGCTATAAGTACAAACCAGTAGAGCTTCAGTCTCGACAGAGACTTCTGGTTTTTAAAAGTAGTTAAAACTCCAATGTCAAGGTCAAAGGGAAAAAGTTGTTGGTATCCAATGAAAGGTCTTCTCAAAAATATTACATATGTGAAGTACGAAAGCCATAGCCCTCACCGTTCAAAAGTTATGGTCAAGGTTAAAGTTTTTTCATAAGTATGTAAATCTCCAAGGTCAAGAACAAAAGGTCAAGGTTGTTGGTATCCAATGAAATGTCTTGCAACAAGGAATACATATGTGAAATATAAAAGTCCTAGTATCTACTGTTTAAAAGTTGTGACCAAGGTTAAAGTTTTTAAAGAGTAGTTAAAACTCCAAGGTCAAGGTCAAAGGGTAAAAGTTCTTGGTATCCAATAAAAGGTCTTCTCACAAGGATTACACATGTGAAGTACGAAAGCCTTAGTTCTCACCGTTCAAAACTTATGGTCAAAGTTAACGTTTTTTCATAAGTACGTAAATCTCCAAGGCCAAGGTCAAAAGGTTAAGGTTGTTGGTATCCAATGAAAGGTCTTGCCACAAACAATACATTTGTGAAATATGAAAGTCCTAGTACCTTCCATTCAAAAGTTGTGGCCAAAGTAAAAGTTTGAAATTTCTGTGTAAAAGTGGGTCAAACTCCAAGGTCAAGGTCAAAAGGTAAAATTTGGTGGTACCCAAAGAAAGGTCTTGTCACAAGGAATATACATGTGAAATATGAAAGTCATAGCTCTACTAAATCAAAAGTTATGGGCAAGGTTAAGGTTTTTTGTGACGGACAGACTGAGAGACGGACACACGAATGAGATTTAATGTCCCCTCGCTTTCGCGAAAGCGGGGGACAATAAACCTACTAAGACAATGGTATGGTTGATACAATTTATGAGGAAAAAACACTAGAGGTGGGGGGATAAAATATACATCAATAAGAAATGTGCGTGATTGCACTTTACAGAAATATTACATTTTCTTTAACATAAAAATTAACCCTTTTTTTTTTTAGAAATATTGTAAATTTTGTGATTTAAAAATAAAACAATCCGCAATCAAGGGCTTGTAATCTATTTTTTTATCATTTGCGTAAAATTATTTATAGTCCCTTACTTGATAATTCAAACCATTCGTGAACTTTTTCCCAGAGATTCCGGTCATCTCCTTTGTACGCGTTCGTTTTGTATGACTTGGGCGGATCTGTAGTTCTTCGTGTGAATATGGCGTCATAAGCCGGCGGTGGACCTAAATGTAAAAAAAAATATACAATTATATGTTAATAAGCCAATGACATATCTGATGAATGCGATAATTATATTGAAATTAAAAAATAGTCTTTCAAACATCCACGTATATGACCCACAAATAATGTAGATGTGTAAATTTGATTCTGTTTTTTTTTTAATTCATGGATATAGATTTAATATAAAGGACTTCAGATATAAATTAATGTTACACTTGCTGAAATATATATTGCCGACTCGCTGTTAAACAATAAACAATCAGTTACATTGTATTTAATTTATCAAACAATCATGACTATATAGATAAAAACTACTTACTTAATTCATGTACTTGGTCCGGTGTAACAATATCTGTCGCTCCAATTACAGAAATCCCCGAGATTCCCGGTAATTCATAACCAGTGCTCGGTCCTGAATAGGCTGGGGGCGACGTAGGAGGTGGACCGCTTTTCTCCATTCCAGTAAACGAATTCTGAGTGATATCACCCACGGACATCGATCAAGTTAAATACTAACAACTTCAACATGAAACAAGGTCGGATATTTTTAAGAAAAAAAATGTCCGACGTTCTCTTATTAAAAATCCTGACACCGAAGATTTAATATTTACAACGATAGCATCCGTGTTTGCAATCTGCTATTGCAAAATAGATTTCCTCTCATTGGCATGCGCAGATGTATTTATAGATTATAGGTAATTCACAGGTAAGTAGATCAAAGTGACGAAGCGGGTACCGGTATATATTATGCAGGTTCAATAACTCGTACTGGCAATATTACCCATTACCCTACGCTCAATATACTAATAGATAGACCTATTGGTTATCTTTATATATTAGTTCTAGCTTATTTCATGTGCGTATGCAAGAGCGTTAGAAGCTTTGTAGATCGTATTTTAATGTGTCAGAACTTTACCAGCTGTGTCCATTTATCAGTTATTTTACAAGAAGAGAGCGAGAGAATATGTAGATAAGTTGCAGATAGCCGCACGCGCTGTACATAGCACTTACCCCCGTGAGTTGGTAATAAGGTATAGGAATGGTTTCTGTTATATTATCTTGATAATGTTGAATGGTTAAGTTTTACAGATTAAAAATCCAAAGACTGAAACTCTGGTAGCAGGAAAAAGAGGATAATTTATACATTAGTTAATATGTTTTACGGTGTGACCGTTGGGGCGAGCGCAGTTGTACCATCAAAAACACTTGAGATCAGCCACTTCAAACGTCAAGCCGCACGAGACTTCTCGACTAGCTGTGACGTCATACGACGTCACAAAGCTCGTCGGAGCTTACGGAGAAAGCCGAGCGTCTGTTTGTAACTATAGAACTAGTGCAATTTTTGTCGAAAAATATTGCAGAGTTATTTCTTGTTTCTTTGAAAGATTTCTACAAACTGAAAGTCTGATATATGCTTTACGTTATTATTTATTTATTTATTCGGCAATATTCGCGCAAAGGACATTGGGTAGTGCAGGAATTCTGGGAATGTTGCACAGAGAAATTTGGCTGACGTATGTACAGATTTCAATCCGAATTTTCTCTGTTCTTACACGTTAGTCTATTGAGCTCGCTTCGCGAGCGTCGCTTCGCGACGCTCGCTGCGCTCGCTATAAAATATAAAAGCCATATGGCATATAAGTCCAAAAGCTATTAGTAAGGTGCGAGTTTTTGTTCGAACAAACCAAACAGCTAGTTAACAGACGAACGTACAAAACAAAACTTGTACATCACGAATCTTTCATTATTCAGGTGTTTGAAAAATCTTGTGTCGAGGGTAAAATTTCATCACCTGATTCCTTGATAAATAAGGATCACACTATTTAATGTATTTGAATGTCAAAAATATACCGCATAATGAATTTATCAAAAATACTTTCACTATACTTTTCACACATGGCGACCGCTTGTCAGCAAATTATGTATATATGTTCAATGCAGCTTGTCATTTAGCTTAACTAATAATTGATATAGTAGAATAGGTTCGTTTGTCACTAGTCTTTTTTACCACAAATTCAGCTTTAACGTGGTTTGCCACAATTAGGCTCCTCATGACCTTATGGACACAATAATATTTTCCCTTGATTTTTCTTAATTCTTCTGTTTTGAACATATTTTATTAAAATAAATCTTAATGGATTGAAAAAAAGTTTTTTTAACTTACGAGTTCCTCTCCTTAAATAATTTTCTTCACACAATGTATACATATTGCCTGATACAGTATCTACATTTACTTACTACCAAAATGTATGCTCACTTTTGACAAATTTCCTGTTTCGTATAACTCTTTATATTGTTTAAGATTTTAGTTTTTTTTAGTTTTCCTAAGTGAAGCACTCATTAACTAAAATAATTGTTTTTAACCAATGTCCTCTATGTTTAAAACATGTCATCCAAAAACTGCTATTGTATATGCGATGATGTTAATTATAACAGTTATGACAAAAGCCCACGAACTTTTCGAACAACACTTTAATCATACGAATATAAAAATTTGAAGTTAACTAAACTTGTGTTTCTTTAAATCTCTTCAGCATGTCTTTGGTTGTTTTTTAAGGATAGCAAACAATCTCCAACTATTATAAGTCCAGCTTATTGTGTGACACTTAAGTAACAAAATCCTCCAACAAAGAAGCAATAGTTACTGGTGATGGTACACGCTTTATCAGCATTTCCTTGTAGTGATGTTCATCAACGTCTGCTAGAATTGTCCAGAACTTGACAAAGTCTATTCCTCCAATTATCAGTTTTTCCTTCCGATATGCTTCATTTAAAAAGAATTTAAAGACGAATTTTATGTTATATCACAGACGAAATTAACAATGTTAATTCCTTGGGTTTGTTGTTGCGAAAATAATATAATACAGAAAAGGGTCGTTCTCGTGTTTGACGTTAAATTGGACTATAGGCTATACATAAAAAATGTATTGATTCTTGAAGGCCATGTATAATTTTACAGCACGTACATTATTCGAGTAAAAGTGCTTTAAAGCAAATGTTCAAGAAATGTAGGGGTTTAATGTATGTGAATCTCAAACAAAAAGTTATCTTTGTTTTCTTGGTTTTGCTATAATTTCTATCTTTTTTTTTTAATTTGCAAATGATTTTTATTCTGTGATAAATGTAGCCGCAAACGAGAATCGAACCTTGGCCGCCTTTCGATCACGAAGCGAACGCTCTACCACTAGGCAATGTGACCAGTGATATCGTGTGAAAAGGAAAGTGTTAAAACATCGAAAATTTTGAATTTTATGACTATGACCCCCACATTTTTGACCTCAAGAACAATAAGAGTTTCATTAGGTCAGAGGTGTGTAAATGTCATGGCTTCTCAAGATATCGATTGGAAACGAAAGAGTTACAGACAGACGGTAATACAGCTAGACGTACGGACGAATGTCTGCACAAACCGACAGACCGACCAAAAGTAATATCCCCCTTTTCAGCGGGGGACATATATGCTCATACTTATATAATAATATATTACGATAATGCGCCAAATTTGGTTTTAATTGTTCATTCTTTATTAAGGAATCACTGTCTAGTTAGTAAAGAATGCTATAAAACACGAACGATACTTGGAAAGTGAAATAATTTATGATTCCCCCTTAATACGAATTATCCGACATTTCCAACGATCGCTGAAGTCCGTGGTATACTCTACGAAATAGACATTGATTTCTTATATTTCCATATCATTGTGAAACAAAATTTTTCATTTAGATTTAAAAATGTAGACTAATAGTCTAAAATAACACGAGGCCTCTTATGTCAATTTAATAGTCCACGCCCAGTGACGTCAAACACAAAGACACATTAACATGCATAAGGCTTCCCTAGGAACCAGGCAAAATTTATCACAATGATGGGACCAGTACAAAACAAATTCCTCATTTTAAAAACGTACATGTTCTATGGCTTTGGTATTTAAAAAAAATATCTGTCCCATGCCTTGAGACTTATAAAAAAGTTATTGTCCCATGGTTGTCAGTGAGATAACTGGAGCAAAACTAAGGAGTCTTTCAGAGTGGGACTAAAGATATTTCAAACATCGAGAAAAAAGTTTTTTGGTTTGTTCAATTTTCATCTGTTGTAATATTTTCCATTAAAAACTTTATGTTGCCATTCGTATCCTTCACTTCAGTTTTAAAGATATGATATTTTTTTTCGAAACCTTTTTTTTAATAGAATGAATATTTGTCTTGGGTTAATTTATGTACTGTAAATCACTGAAAAAAGTTTGTGTCCCATGGGTACTTAATGCTAAAAATTGTTTTGTCCCATGGTTTTCTTTGATGAAAAAAACTCATTGTCCCATGCCCGTTTGTACCGGTCCCATCACTCTGATAAATTTTGCCTGGTCCCTTAGCTGACATATCAATTGACGAAATTTACATTCCGTCAAACATTTGAAGCGTTTGGCTTGTTTTCACCAGAAGAAAGGCTACAATTCCGTATGTTTATGATTCACCCAAGAATTGGCCAAAATTGATGGTTAGTGCTTTTAAATTAGGGCAGATTATCAATATTTATCTGTAATTCAAAGCAAAAATGTTCTTGTAAACTTGTTATTTGTTCAAGAGCATTACGAATCCCAAAATAGTGATACCTCACCAGATATTTTCATTTCACTTACATACTGTGGAGTTTCTAACAATGTCCGCGGAACTTTCGGAAGAGCGGAAGCAATTGGCCTAAGAACACTAAATAGCGCTTCAACTACATTATGATCGGTAATTGATTAATCCATAAAGTCATTTTAGATTTTAAATATTCTTCAAGTGTATCGTTGTCATCGTCATCTTCTGAAGAACTAGACATCGCATGCAGACAAAACACACTATCAAAGTCATCAGGGTCATCTTGCCCTGAATCGTATTCATCTGTTGCATCCATTGACTGTTTGCTGTGATACACACATCTGCATCAGTTTCAACATATTCAGAAATACCTTCGGCTTCATTAAAACTTGAAATAGAATTTATAGTAGTCTGCTCATCTGTATTTAATTGATTTGAATTTTGTGAGGCAACAACGTTTTCGCTTCGTGATGACTGACTTCTCACGTCAGCTAAATGATTCAAAACTCTTGCACGAACTCTTCGTCTCTCGGTCCAATAAAACACATTTTTACTCAAGCCGTAGAGGGGCTTGAGTTATCTAAAACGATGCTAGGTCATCGATTTACTTAGTTTGAAAACATGAAAATATATAATTTTTGTAGATCAAAACATTTCTAGAAACAAAAATGAAGCTTATCTTGAAAATGTAAACTCAAAGATATTAAGTGTTAAATGTTGGATTCTATTCTATGGCGAATGAACCATGAGTGAAGCTCCGCAGCCGCAACAGTTTCTTTACACAGAATTCGCTCTTTCCTTCGCGTAGGAATCTCAGGTAACTTTTACAGTCGCCGGCAAAGCATCCTTGGACGATTTCACTGGTTACTCTGAAAGGTGACGCAGGTTATCTCATTGTTAACAAATTCTACAATGTATGGGCAGAAAAGTATGGCTATGCCCCCAAACTAAAATTGCTTCCCACGGGCCTTCAAATAATGTGCACTTTGAGTGAAATTAATAGCACAAAAGTTTGTTAAATTTCATTTTTTTTTTTAATCGGACTATCTTCTGCTTTGGTATCTGAATCTTTATAACTTCTTTTGGATTCGTATGGAAGATTCTATCCATTTATTTATTTGACATGCCGCACAGCTAGATCAACCCTTAGTCGCATGAATTTTTGGAGTCCCCCTCCCTATTTTTGTCCTCCATCCACTTTGAAAAACTTTGCTATAGGTCTGTAATAAGCGATGGCTGTATATTAACAAAAAACACAAAAAGTATATAGTTTCAAGTATATTTATAAATGCATAAAAAATATTTCAATAAATTTGGAAACGGCATCGGTCACTGGGCTCCATAAAATATTTCTATTCCTGAAAGTGAGTAACCTATTAGTAAATGCATATTTAAAAAATACGATTCAATATATGAATTTTGTTTCCTAGTACATGAATTGTATTCAACAGAAGATTGAACTCAATAGCCCTCTTCTTATACCATCTTAGGATATTAATGACACTTCTTACATAGTTGACTTTCTACAGCTTGAGTATCTCTGACGTTTTGTCAGTATATACTTGTTTCTTTACCCTCCATTTCTTGTAAACATACAGTCATGTATATGTGCAAAATTTTTTTGAATAGAGAATTTGAAATCTTGTAGACTGTATCAAACTTTAAAACCAGTACCTAAAAAATCAAATAAATCGTACTTGCACCTTCCTTACTTAATGAACTATACTGTGCGTATAACTATTGTGTATGTGTTACTTCTAAAGGAAAACACACATCGTTTTATAATTAGAAAAGCAATGTAGAAAAGTCATGCACAACTCAATAACAGTGATAGGCAGAAATACATCAAAAATAAAATCTTGAAAAACATTAAACTTAACATATATCCCTGAACTATAATTATTTTCAAAGTCTTCGTAATATATAAGTTTGCTTACATATCATAAACAAATAAATTAACTTACATTTTTGAATATTCTACAAAGAAATTAACCGCCACGTGCTCTCTTTCCTTTGTCCTTTCTTGTAAATTCTTCACTGATGGCAATTAATATTCCATTTCCAATTAAGATATCATGTAAAGGGCAATCTGCCTAACTGCTTGCTTTAACTTTGCTGCAAGATATATGGCACCTGCTCTGAACGTGTGGCCAGGATCAAACTGGCCAGAATGGCCTAAATCATTGCTGGTTATCGAATTGCCTAAAATGTGTAAGTTGAATCACGATTGCTTTAAATGCAGGGAACTTTTTTTCTTCAAATTGACCGCATTTCTCAATTTTAATAGCTATAAACACATTTTTAAAAACATTTATTTAAAAAAAGACATCCGCACATTTATTTTCGAGTTAAAATGCTTAAATTGTCGTAACATGTACCTGATAATTAAATACATCTAAATTTTGTGTTGTCAAAATGAAAAAAAAGCATCAATACACCAAAAAGAAATTTGTAAAGTAGCAAAAGAATGTCGGTCTGATTATGTGTGACGCAAGGTAGAAACACCGGTATTGCACCAAAATTGGACCTACCACTCTGAAGAACAGTTAAATTATCGGTGTTTTATCAACATCAGCCCAACAAATAAAACAAACGATGGTAATAAGACGAACTTGAGCGTTATTATCTCTTGTAAGCCCAACGTTGGCCAAAGTATAACCAACGCCAATGATAGCCCAACTATACAACGTAAAGCCAACGTTTGCCCAACATAGTTATGTTATCTGGGTTGCTGCAGCACCCATTGTGGTTTTGTTTTAGAACAGCCAACAGTCTATAGTTGTCATTATTTAAAACATCGTCGTGAGACACTAAAGCTACAAAATCATCTAACAAAGAGGCAAGAGTTAAAGGTGAAGGTACATGCTTGATGAACATGTATTTGCAGTGGCGCTCATCGATGTTTACAAGAATAGTCCAGAATTTAACAAAGTCTCTCTCTCCTAGTATCAATTTTTTCTTCCGATATTCTTCTGTTGAGAAGAAATCAAAGAACTGTGTTATTATTGGCAGAAATTTGACCGGCCTTAGGTCGGGTTCTGCAAACCCTTCTAAGTAGCTTATGTAATCCTCAAGAGATATATCTTCTCCCGGACCACGCTTAAAAACATGGTCGTTCCACCATTTCCTTTGTTCTTCTTCTGATGGTGCTGAATCTTTGAAATTTACAAGTAAGCGGATCTGTTCGAGTTTAGCGTTTGTTTTTTCCATGTCGTCTGCGCTGATGATGCCATCTTGGTCTGCATCTAGAATTCTGAACCACTGGCGCCATTTATGATGTAAAAACCAAATTTCTGTTTTTAAGAAGTATAGTTACATTGTACATGTATATATAGCAACTAAAATAACATTACATGCATAATGTGATCATTAATAAGGTTTTATTATCAATACAATATTACAATAAATATTCTTAGTAGTTGGATTAAAATATTCAAAATAAAGAATAGAAACAAAAACAAATCACAGTAAAGCTTTAGACTTAACATTCTAACCTTTGCAGATATCATGAAAAGTCTGAAACTTTACTGGGGGTGTTTAAGTGTGTTTTCTTATAAGTTATACATAGCATCTTACTTTGTTCTTCGGATAATATGCTTCAAGCAATTAAAATGTAAGCAGCGTATGACATTAACACAACCAGCTGTACTATTTTGGCATTGTAGTAAAAGTTGTAGAACTCGGGATGACAGACGGACGTGTAGTTAGTCAAGTCTTTGTCATACAAACTATAAATTTTTGTAGCTCCTGAAATTATTAATGGCATTGTTATGTCATTTTAAAACAAGAAAAAAAAAAAAACGGTATATTTTGTTTGGTTGGAACGTTGTATTTTGTACGATCAATATATCTAAAAAATAAATACATTACATTAACAGTGCATGAATTACAAATTTACAAATTTCATTTTGTTGCGAGGAATCATCTCTTGATTATGTGAATTGTACATCACCGAATAAATGTTATTTTAATGTTTGCACTAACCAGCAATACATAAACCGAAAACAGTGAAATTTAAAACCATGTCAATGAAAAGAAAAATGGCTCCGAGCAATTTTTTTTTATCCATATCAGGTCTGGTTAAACGTTTCTTGCGGCAAATTTCACAAAGAACATTAATCCTCCACAAAAAGACCCATAAAATAGTGACACAGAGGACCCCACCCTCTGCTTGTATAAACTTTGTAAGATCTTCTTCCTCCTTGTCTCCATCTTTATTAAGCTTTCTCCAGTAACACTGGCCGCTGTATTTAATACCTTTTGAAGAAAGAAAAATATCTAATTAAGAAAGGACTATATGAATTTGCGGTATTTTGCATAATTTTCCCCCTTAATCAAAATTTGACGGATAAATTTATAATTATGTTCTAAAACTGAAGGATAGCTGAAGACTTGTTTGATATGACCACAGGAAAATAACGTTAATGATTTCTTTAGAAAAAGGTGTTTATTACGTCGATATTTCGAGTAAAAGTCACCAAGCACAGGTCTGCTCAAGCTAAAAAAGATAATGTGTGTAGAATGATCAATATCAATAAACTAATTACATGTAATATGTAAATATTGCTCTGGAGCAGGCCGGCCTCTATATTAATTTCATAGTAAAAATTGAGCAAATTTTGTCCATTTTTCCTCTTTCTTGTAAATACCATGCTTTGGAACTACATTGTATAATATGTTTTGTTGATTAAGATTTCCCATACAATATACAATACAGCACATTTCAAGAAATTTTGAAAATATGACTTTTGTTGGTGCAAAATTATGCAAAATCCTGCATATAGTCCTTTTGTGTTTTCTTTTTTGTCCTATTGGATTATTGAAATTTCAAATAAACAGAATTTAACTTTAACTTTGTAATTTGAAAAATAAGTTAATATTAACATTTGCAAATATCTTTCTAAGATGAAGAGAATATATATTCAATTCTGTGTGAATTTTATTTGGCGGTAAGAGGTCATAGCGCGACCGAATCACAGAGCGAGGTGATATTTTGTCTACATATTTCTGTCACAATGCAACTTGTTTGGGGATATTTCTAAGTTAATCATGTTAATAACGATGAAAAAGATAAAATGATTGAAATATTGATATTTGTCAATCACAGGATGTACAATAAATCTTCTTTCCAGGTGAATAAGATTTTGAATACCATATTAAGCCTAAAACCGCACCTACCTTTTTAACCCAAAATTCCTTTGCAGTTATGTAAACTAAAACAACCGATACCACCGCTTTCGACTTTAAATGTTTTAAGAACTTATGAAGTAGTTAAATTATTTTCAGCAGCGATCATTGTTCTTTCACATATGCAGATAATTCCTGACCTTGACTGCTAATCATGAATTAAAACTTTCAAATGTTGGAGCGAGGCAACTCTCCAGACCAAACAACTTCTAGGTCATAGAGCGTCACAACATAGCAATACGGCGACCCGTTTATGTAATAAATGCAGTTTTACTCGACATTTATTCGTCTCAAATGTAAACATAAGTAATAAACAACAATTTTAAAAAGTTCACTGGGAAATGAACTTTAAGTTATTACGTGATCAAATTTATTGTGAAGACCAACTAAAAGTTCATTTCGCAGAAAACTTTTTAATACTGTTGCTTATTTCTTACATTACATACATGTACTTATTATGAATAGATGATTAAACCATTATATAAACTTGAAATTCCAATTTTTTTCTTTCCTTTTTTCTGCTTCTTTTCAATTTTCATTTTTTTTTTCTATTTCATACGCCATGGACGTCGGATTGAAAGGGGGGCTAAACCAACAGAAAAAGGTAAACTACAACTTTTAATGCCTATATAATGTCTATATTTGCAAAAAAAAGGGTGGGGCTAAGTACTGATAAAAGCCACACGCCTCCTTAATTGAGCCATTTTGATTGCCGTTGTGCATGTACATAAAACTTAGTATCCATTTCTATGTTCCATGCGCTCTAAAATAAATAGTACGTTGATATTTGCAGTCTTATTCTGCATAATAACACATGCAAAGTTCATGCAGTTATGATATAAAGAACTAAAAAAGGAAAAACAAATTACAGGAAAAAGAGATTCCTCGAAAAAAATTTTGATAAGTTGACTTGAAAGATGAACGTTTTGACTCACCGTAAAAAATATAGGAAATAGAAAAGGCCAACATAATGAGCCATATAATCTGCTGTAGAACTGAAATAAATCATTTTAAACTATACGAGGGGTTATCAAAAAGTTCATGGACTAGCGCCATAAAATTAAAACCGCTTTAGGTACATGAATGAATTTTAAAATAACTAGTTAGCATTATCTTTTCTATCTATAGAATAAATCACAGATTACAAATTTTATTTTTTAATAAATTAGTAATGTTTTTGTGAGCAATGGTATGTCCATGCGGCGCAACCTCGAAACGACGTTTTTTTCGACGTAATTGTAGCTAAGAAAAACTATTATGGTATGAACATTTGACATCCAAATATCCCGTTAATTCAGGTACATGTATGTGTTGGGACACTATTGTTCCATAAAATAATAAATTTTTACCTTATTCTGGAAGTTCTATGAAATATTATCGTAAATATTATATGGAGTATCCAAATAAATATTGCCTTGAAAATGACGTCAAAAGGGGGTAGGGGTTTCCTTTTTCAACATTCTATAAAGTTATGCCCCTAGAAAAACTGGTACACACCTAGAAAATGTTTAAACTGGCTACGGAGAAATAATATGCATCTATATAGCTTGTTTTTAATGCTAAAATAGATTCAGAGAGAAGAGGAATGCACAGTTAATTTCGATTTGAAGTCAAGGTGTGAAAAACCAATCACGTCAAAAAATGACGTTGATCATGTGTTGTAGATTTTGAACTCCAAAAAGCAAAATATGCTGGCAGAATCAAGTGAGAATCTCTTCCATTGTCGTAATCCATTTGGAATATCATATGCATTGAAAGCCGCTGTTCATGACATTGTATAGTCATATAAACAAGACGGATTGAAGTCCTTCCTCAGCTCCAGAGAATCTCATCAAAATAAGTGAATGAGGTAGAAAAAACAGACATGAAAAACAATGACGTTGTTGGACGTCAAAAAACTAAACGGCGACGGCGCCGGGTGATGCTATAATGTCGTTTTTATTTCGTAATAATTTGGGAAATAATGAACGTATCAAGCTAAAATTTTCAATATTTGTTTATTTGTTGTTGCTTTATGTTCTTTAAAAATTTCGTAAGCTCAGACTATATAGTACTAATTTTATAGCCTCAGTCCACGAACTTTTTGATAACCCCTCGTACATGTACAGGGATAAATATTCAAATAGACAAAACTGAGCATCAGGAAAAACATTTTTTTTTCATTTACATGAGTTAGTATACATGTACATGGGAGAGAGAGAGAGAGAGAGAGAGTATTTTTAAGATTCCATGAAGGTAAACTTTTGACGATATTCTACAATGCATCTTGTTAAGTGCGCTCCGTTAGGACAAATCCTTTTTTTTTTTTAATTATAATGAAGCATAGCGCTCTTTTTTAAGAAAACATATGAAATGAAAATTTGCACATAAACGAAATAAATATTTTTTTAAATTGTTATGCTAATTCTAAAATGAATATTGAAATAGTTTGTGAACTTTTCGAACGAACCTCATACATTTTATAATAAATGGCACAGTGTTTTAAATGATAATATTGTGTCATATTTCAAAATTTAAGTTATTTCGAGATTTACAATGAAAACAGAAATTAATCTTACAACTTTTTTTATTGTCATTTAAAAGACTATATGTACATGTACATGTACACTAATGTATATACTCTAGTTCATTTAAAAGCTTACCTGACATTTCAAAGCAATCATGAGCTTTTTCCCACATATTTCTGTCATCTTCATAGGGATTATATTTTTTAGACCTCCGATGGCTTGAACTTGCTATAGTGAATACCGAGTCATAAGACGGAGGGGGATCTTGGAAAAGAAAGGAACCAGTTGATAACCAAAACACATTAACTGCATCCTTAAGTAACATGTATAAGTAACCTGGATCGAATCACAGGCATTTATTTTCAGTAATAAATTTTATAATCCCAAAGTATTAAATTATCATTATGGGTTAAAACATCTATTACAAAAACAAGTGTCTTTGCCGCGAATACCTGATTCATGTTATGAAAGAAAGGAATATTTTGCATATTCTTATATGCAAGTTCTTTTGTACATGTATACAATATATATATTTCTTTTCGTTTTTTTAAAGTAGGGATGGGAATCGAATAAGAATTACTAATCGGTTAACCGCAAGACGTTCCGACCGAATAAGAAGTTGATCTTTCAAAATACGTATTTTTGTGTTTTACATAACTCTTTTTTCCTAAGTAGATCTTTTCATATTTACAGGGATATTTATAAAGTTTAGATATTATTTGTCTTGAGTCTTGCTTTTAAAAAAATAAACAAGCCTATATATTTGCCCTTTTAGCTTCAATATTGACTGAAAAATTTATTAAAAAAAACAAAACAAAAAAAAACCAATCATATCTGAGAAATAATTGATATTTTTTTCCAATGCAGATTATAAACACGTTCATTCTGCATTGTCGCCAAAATCAAAACTAAGTCTGAAATACTTCACTTAAGTAACAAAGTTTTTTTTTAGCAATTTATTCGAATGAATAACTGCAAAATGAACAAACATACTAATTTACATTTCTTAACTGTGATTAAATTCTCTTAAAGAAATAAAGGACAGTCAGAGTACCGAACGACTTAATGTTTTAACAGTAATTAACACCTCAAACACAAAATGACCTAATCACCCAAGTCAGAGTGGATTTATGTAAAGGCTAAATTATACATGTAAGTATTTATGCAAAGTTTTTTTTTTTTAAATTCATGCATTTTTTAACAAAATTGGGTTAAAACTAATATATATTTTATTTTTCCATCTAACTGATTGCAGATTTTCCAACTGATTGCCGTCGTTTTGACCGAGTATAGGTTAACCGGTTACAAATTATCATTCCTAAAAAAGAAAGAAAAAAGATGTGCGTCCCACAGTGGAATTGATCCGGGTTCCTTTGGCTTGGAAGACTAGCGCTTGATACCCTAGACCAGTAATGCTTTCAAGTAATGATTATTTAAATTATTTGTGATGTTAGTAATATTAAGTGGCACTATTTTGTGCAGCAATTTGCAGGCATTTAGTTATTACAATCATTAGACAAAAGTTATCTAAAGATTTTCAAGTTTTTTAAAATTATTTTTTGCTTCAATATTGAGATGTATTTTTCAGATATTGAATGAAGTTTTTGTTGAATATTACCACTTTAACTCTCTCAATCAGGATGTTAACCGATTTCATCCATTAACAGCAGACTTTTGAAACGTTTTCCATGAGGAATCCTCAAACATTGACACATTTGGACGCCGTTGTTGCCCTCCTACGGACGCATAAGTCCGTGTACAACTTTGTCTTTAAAAAATGGCTATGTCTTAACCTATATTTCGTGTTTGCTTTATTTCATATTAAAACAGGAAATGATTTATGTTCGGCTGAGCGAAGGGAAAGAGAACATAAATGTATAGACTAGATCTTTTGCAGTTTATAAACCTACATTATATCGTTCTATACGGTCGCTCCCCTTTATATATAAGTATTTTTTAAAATAAGGTCAATCATATGTTCTGATTATAACTGGCAGTTTTTTAACATTATCATTATTCATTCATAAAAAGAATTTAAGTTAAGAAAATACTTCTCAGACATTCTGCTCCTCTCCAGAAACTGTCCCTTGGATTCCTTCTTTATATGCTCAATATGTACCGAATACAATGAAAGAAACCTGTCACATACTTATTTCTGGCATGGTGTCTACATCGACATAAGTTGGTCTTCCTGTTACATCAGAGGTGCCTGGTCCTGGATACCATGCAGGTGCCGATGGAGGCACGTCTTCCTTTTCCATACCGAATTCACTTATGGAGCTTTCAAGGGCAGTCACTAGCTACGGTGTATAAAGGAAAACGAGAAAACCACCAGGGCTTGATTCAGATGTATTTGCTCTAAAAAATTTAATATATTGAGCAATCCTTCGTAAGATACTGGTATCCTGTTTTGTTGTCTACTGCGGATGCATTTATAGCAATCCTTAAAACACGGAGAGGGATAGGTCAAATAACAAAATACTTATACACGTATAGTCCGATTTAAAAACACAGCTTACAAATAAACGCACCTTTCTTGTCAATATGATTTTTCTCTTGATCACTAAATTCTTAATTTTACTTAATTAGTCTGAACTTATCAAAAATATTTTATATACTTGTATGTCTTTAACCAAAGGACAAACTGCGCTGTGAATGTATAATGTCTAAAGTGTATGATAATTGTCAGAAATTGCTTGTTAAGCTTATGGATAAGAGTTCACTTAGAGAGAATTTTTATGAGAATATATGCAAGACATTAAGCATTGGATAAAGTTTGAATTAACAAATAATACTTTCTGCCATATTTTTGCATTTGCAAAAAAAGAATACATGGCCAAATGCAATGAATTCACAGTATTAGAAACAAGGTTATTGGATATGTTAAACTTAAACAAGATTGTTTAAACGATCATTAAAATATGACTCATGTACAAATAGGTGGAAGTGGAGGAAAAAATACTACATTACAACTGTTCAAGTTGTAAGCCTTATTTTAGAAACGGCCTTCATCATGTGCAATTATCTAACCTAGCACTAAAACTACAATTTTTTTTATGTGCAGAATATAACGTAACATTTCCTGAAAAACCAAAATGACTTTTGACGAACATTTGGTGACACATCTGTTACATATCTGGATATTTTACTTAAAAAGACATTAATGGTAATCAAACAACAAAACTTTATGATAGACGTGATAACTTTAACTTTTCAATCGTCAACTTCCCTTTCTTATGGAACAATATACCCTTATCACCTGCATACAAGGTTTATATTTCTCAGTTGCTTCGAAACGCAAGAGCATGCTCTACGTATGAACAATTCCTAAAACGAGGTAAATTATTGACAAACAAATTGATGAATCAAGACTATCAGCAGTCTAATTTAACGTCATCATTTCGTAAGTTTTATGGTCGATACCGTGGTCTTGTCAGCAAATACAATTTATCTTTCCGTCAAATGCTGGCTACCGCTTTTCATACCAATTTTAGTCCATTAATTATATTTATATACCGCATTGACGACAATTTCGTTCTTTATTTCCCGATCATGACAAGGAGCACACCGCAGGTGTTACCGGTCGGCAGGGGATGCTCACTCCTCCATGGCACCTGATCCTACCTCTGATCTGGAGGTCCGTGTTTGCTCTGCTCCTACTTTGTATGGTTTTAAGACTTTGATATTGAATACTGTTCGTTATCTCCATAATTATATTTGATTATGTAATAGTTTATCATTTATTTATATTCAGGTATACAGAAAGTTACATGCCCTATTTCTAGACTTATACCGTAAACACTTTCTTCTCTGTACCTATGTTGTTATTTCACAAGCACACAAAAAAGCACTCCCAACACATTTTTTCCACACAATCTAATAAGCTTGGAAATAATAATGTACATGTAGCACCTGCAAATAGATATTAAAAGTATTATGTTACAAATTTGAATTATCTGAAATGGTTAAAGAATACTGCATGAAAAGGAAAGTTGGAAAACATATTTATATTTGTTTATGCTTTGCTGCAGCACCCATTATGTTTTTGTTTTAGAACAGCTAACAGTCTATAGTTGTCATTATTTAAAACATCGTCGTGTGACACTAAAGCTACAAAATCATCTAACAAAGAGGCAAGAGTTAAAGGTGAAGGTACATGCTTGATAAACATGTTTCTGCAGTGACGCTCATCGATGTTTAAAAGAAGAGTCCAGAACTTAACAAAGTCTCTCTCTCCTAGAATCAAATTTTTCTTCCGATATTCTTCTGTTGAGAAGAAATCGAAGAACTGTGTTATTATTGGCTTAAATTTGCCCGGCCTTTCGTGGGGTTGTGCAAACCCTTCTAAGTAGCATATGTAATCCTCAAGACATATGTCTTTTCCCGGACCACACTTGAACACGTGGTCGTTCCACCATTTCTTTTGTTCCTCTTCTGATGGTGCTGAATCTTTGCAATTTATAAATAAGCGTATCTGTTCGAGTTTAGCGTTTGTTTTCTCCATGTCGTCTGCGCTGATGACGCCATCTTGATCTGCATCTAGAATTCTAACCCACTGGCGCCATTTATGATGTAGGAACCAACGCTCTGTTTATAAGAAGTACGCATAGTCACATATTAGTCAAAAATGAAGAATTGTACACAAGAGTTCTTTAATATAAAATTACATGTATACTCAACAAAAAAAAGAAACGCATATTCAGAACTAGGAGACTTATTGTTCACAGAACAATAAGAGATCTTTCCACCTTCTTTGAATTTCAATTTCATGTAATATTTATCTCTTTAAAATTAAATTTCATAAAAAAGAAACCAGGAATGGCTTAAAAGAAGGAAAAAAATGAAAAAAATTCAAAATTTGGAGGTGACCTTGACCTTTGACCTTCAAGGTATTTTCAAGGTCAAAGGTCAAGGGTCACATTGTAATTAACCTCAGGTCTCTATGACGTATATTTTTAAAGTTATAAGGTTTCATGGAAAGCACAAAAGAATTAAAGGGCAGTAACTCATTCAAGGATTCACCAGGTCCTTTCTCACTTGAACATGAAAGTTGTGCCTAAAGTCCCATAAGACATAAGTGAAGGTTTCATGTCTTTACGATTTACTTTTTCGGAGCAATAGCAATTACAAGGTTTTTCGCAAAAGGGGCAATAACTTTTAATAGGGTCAATCTTAAGGGACAAGAATGAAATCATTGAAATAGGTTTAAGAGTACATATTAATGATGCAAAGACATTAAGTATATGTTAAAAGACAAAAAAGATATAAAAAGAGCTTAATTTCTCAATTTTTGAATGACCTTGACCTTTGACCTTTACATGAATTTTATGAGCAAAGGTTAATGAATCTTATGCAGTTAGTCCCATGTCTTTACGACTTCTCATTTTGAAAATTTTTAATTATTTGTACAATTCAAAGATTTTCAGGGGCAATAACTCATTGAAGGGGTTACCGAATATTTTCGCAATGAATAGATTCCAGAGTCTTCTAAAGGGGTCAAAAACATTAGTGAAGGTTTTATGTCTCTGCGGTTTACGGTTTCGAGGTAGTAGCAATAACAAGGTTTTTCGCACAAAGGGCAATAACTTTTAATAGGGTCAATTTTAAGGGATACGAATAAAATGTTTGAAATAGTTTTAAAAGTGCATAATAATGATGCTAAGACAGTTTGTATATGTTAAAAGACAAAAAAAGATATAAAAAGAGCTTAATTTCTCAATTTTTGAATGACCTTGACCTTTGACCTTTACATGAATTTTAAGATCAAAGGTCAATGAATCTAATGCAGTTAGTCCCATGTCGCTACGACTTCTCGTTTTGAAAATATTTAATTATTTTTAAAATTCAAAAACTTTCAGGGGCTATAACTCATTGAAGGGGTCACCGAATGCTTTCGCAATGAATAGATTCCAGAGTCCCTTCAAGTAGTCGAAGACATTGGTGAAGGTTTCATTCTTCTATGGATTACGGTTTCGGAGGAGTAGCGATAACAAGCATTTCTTGCGAAAGGGGCAATAACTTTGAAAGCGGTCATAGTTCATATGCGTTGGGTCAAATTTGTTCCTAACTTTTAATGACCTTTACGATGAACAAAAAGTTTTTTCGATAAATGTCGAAACAAAAAATCAGCGGAAGAAAAATAATAGGAATAATAATAAACATAAGCAAATCAATAGGTCTTTCCACAGAAAGGTGGAAAGACCTAAATAATAATAAACAGAAGAAAATCAATAGGTCTTTCCACAGAAAGGTGGAAAGACCTAAAAATGAATGACCTTGACCTTTGATCTTGATCTAAACTTGAAGGTCAAAGTATATAAAGTAGTTGAAGACACTGTTTAAGGTGTCGCATCTCTACGGTTAATGGTTTTGAAGGCGTAGCAATACGAAAGTTTCGGAGGCTATGTTTGGTCTACATTGTAGTTTAACACTAGTAGACTAATTGTTCACTGAACAATTAATGGTCTTTCCACCTTTCTTTTAAGTTTTCATGTCATTTGAATTAAAAAGAACCCCCCCCAAAAAAAATAAATAAATAAAAATTAAAAAAAAAAAAAAAAAAAAAAAAAAAATTTATAAGTGCTGCCAGCAGGATTCGAACGGTGGACCCTCAGCCCTCAGATTGCCAGGCGAGCGCTCTACGCACTACACCACAGGCTCCGATGAAATTATTTGCCGTAAACTAAGAGTAAAGAAAAAAAGAAGAAATGAAAGCACGTGGATTTAAATGAAAATAGTACAGAAACACGTGTATTTATTTGTTTGTTATGGAACATAGAGAGGAATAATGAATAGTTTCGAGAAAAACGATTGGTGGATAATGAAAATAGAGATTTCCTGTACAAAAAAAAAATTCGAGCTTGTTTATAGTTTGAATAGATTGAGTTAATCATACAGAGCTTATGATACATTCGAACTTCCGTGTCGGCACTGTGTTTACAATTTGTGAAAATATAGGCGCGTTCGTTTTGACAGAAATGGCGAACTCATAGGTTAGATTAAATAATCATCTCTATTTGCATTGAATTCATAGTTATGAGCATAAATTAAAGTTGAAACATGCATTTCATGATGAAGACGGTGTCACGGAGAGCGTGCAAATTTATTTTATATGAAAAATCGCTATTTCCGAGTTTCAGCCGATTCATATTTAAATCTAAATAAAATTAAAATAAATTCCGTACACCTAAGAAAGCAAGAATACTTGGTATTAAAATGTCGTTTTAGAGCAGGAGAATCGAATGATATTAACAATAATTGCAGAAATAGCCAAGGCGAGCTTTAATTAATTTTTATGCTCAGCAGTAACTTAATTTCAGACAGAAAAAAAATGCAGATTTTGCCGATATTCACTAGAATTTCATTGTACTTTAGAGACTCACCTTAAAACTCTCAGGACACTTTCTTTTAGGTCTCTTCTTCCTTTTATTACGAATCTTATGTCGATATTTCGTTTCGTTTGACTTGTAGACATTTTCTCTAAGTTGGTGTTGATTTTATTATTATTTTTTTTTTTACAAGGGGGGGGGGGTTATTTTATAAGCATTTGTTAGAGTGATGGATGTAAATACCTCCACGACCTTTAGCTTGATTGTGACCTTTGGTTCAATAAGGTCAAGGTCATTTATCAAGGTCAAAGGTCATCCAAAAAAAAAAAAGAGAGAGAGAGAGAGAGAGAGTTAAACATGAGATTAACACTTGAAGCTGAATCTAGATAAAGGTAATGAATATTTCTTTATTACCTTTTGAGTAAGGGTCAAGGTCAGAGGTCAAAGTCAATGTCCAATTTCAAGGTCAAAGGTCAAGGTCATTTGGATGTAAGCTTAAATTGACCATTTCTCTAGTTTTCCAATGACCTTGACCTTTGACCTTGACCTACTTTTCAAGGTCAAAGGTCATAAGATCTCATGCACTTATTCCCATATCTTTACCACTTGTCCTTTAAAAGTTTTTAATTTTTCTTGTCAGCTATAAGACTTTCAGGGGCAATAACTCATTGAAGGAGTCACCGAATACTTTTGCAATGAATAGATTCCAGAGTCCTCTCAATTAATCCAAGACATTGGTGAAGGTTTCATACCTCTACGGTTTACGGTTTCAAAGGAGTAGCGATAACAAGCATTTCTTGCGAAAGGGGCAATAACTTCGAAAGCTGTCATAGTTTATACGCGTTGGGTCAAATTTGTTCCTAACTTTTAATGACCTTTACGATGAACAAAAAGTCTTTTCGATAAATGTCGAAACAAAAAATCAGCGGAAGAAGAATAATAATAATAATAAACAGAAGAAAATCAATAGGTCTTTCCACAGAAAGGTGGAAAGACCTAATAATATAAAAATCTAAGTTTTCAGTTTAAGCCTTATTTTATTTAAGCGATTTTAGAGTGTGTTGTGATAAAAATCAAACATGTCCTATGTTGCAAATTGAAAAGTCAAGTTGATGTCATTTTCATCGCCCCTAAATTCAAGGGGCATAACAAAATGTATTGTGCGACGTCTCAACGCTAGTGGGTTTCCAATGTACGGATGTCATGGAGGAATACCATCTCCTCTCAGTCTCTTGCGAACAATTTATGCACTTTTATGCTGATTTTTAGCCGGGCTCATTTCTCGTAGAGAAATGCCCGGCTATTGCGACAGTGAGCAACAGAAAATGCTGCTTCTTCACCGCCAAATTAAATTTACGAGTTAGAATATAGTACGTCTGGGCAATCACTTTTGACTGGCTTTGAGGCAATACAAACACTGAATTAAACTTTCATAGTTATCTGAAATTGTCAAAAAATAATTATAATAAAATACTTTCTATCGTTTTCAATGATTAATTATTTTGTTAAGATATATGCGAAAGGATCCCTGTCTGCGTCATATTCTATAAATAAAGGGTGTACTATCAGGCTAATACAAATGCGGGGAACATCATTAGTGACTTGATGTACGCTTAGATGCAAAACTCCCCGCAGAGGACCCATCTGTGCATAATTGTTTGACCTTAAATAATCTTGCTGCATCAGTGTTTATTTACTTCTGTTGGTATGTAAAACCCCGAAATGATACATGTGACAAATATTTTACGCTGTTAAATTCTAACTACATGTTAATTAATTTTAAAGCTTTTTAATGCTATATATGACATAAATATATATATAATCATCTTTTCAATGTCTGAATCGGCTTGTTTTAATTTCATCCAGCAATTGTAGCAGCAGTTTTTACAGCAAGTTCTGAATCGCACGAGATGCTGAATGGGGGGGGGGGGTCTGACGGTCCTGCCTGGGTGTGGTTACCTGGGGACGGCCAATTCTTGGTCTTCCGACGTTAGTTTAACGGTTACAAAGCCCATTGATGTATTCTAAATGCAGTTGCAACTTCTTCTTGCGTAGCTCCGTTTAGCATCATCGTTAGCCTGGTTGTGTTCAT
>NW_026926417.1:0-26715 GCF_032062105.1 Saccostrea cuccullata
GTAAATAAACCTACTTATTTATAACAAACCATGACCAACTCCATCCCAATATTCTAAAGTCTTAATCCCGTAATAAATGTAATAAAATTAACAAACTCAAATAACACACCTTTCTAGAACTCAAAAACAGTCAAAATCCCAGTTGTCTGCTTCAACTCTTCGTTATATACGTAGTAAAATGACATCATGAAACGCGACCAATGAAAAGCGTCGCGTAAATTACACCAACCAATGATAAACGTAACGGGATGCTCTAGTTCCCACATCAAATTCTCACACTTACGAGAAAATAATAAAAATAGAAATAACATTAATTTCTTAAGTCTACTTACTTCTAGTATCATTAAATGTCTATTCAAGAATTTACAATAAATTAACAATAAATAATCAACAAATAGCGCTCGTTAAACTTCAAACAAATACCGCATTGCATTCTGGGGTCGGCCATTACTAAAAGAATCAACAACATGTGGTCCTTACAATAAAGCAAAATACGTATAAATAGTGGATTACAGGTAATTATAAATAATAGTGATCTTTACCCAGTAAACAAATTATTTAACACATCTTTTATACTCGTAACAACAAAACATGCATGCATAAACAAACAGCGCCAATCAAACTTTCGGGGGCGATGTCAAAAGTGAAATAATGTACAAGTACATTCTAGTATAAGTGTCAACAATAAATACATCGTAGCCCTATTCTTACAATATATATTATTCTCCGTGATAAATTATTTTGTAAGAAGTTGATATGATAAAAATTGATGAAGTAATATCCACTTATAATATCTTAAGTTATATAAGTAATAATAATATATAGAATCATGTTCTTCAGAAAGTTCTTTCTCTATTGTTTGATAAACTGTTTACTAAATTAACAATGAATTATAACATTTTATAATATAAATCTTAGAAGGAAATTCTTTCTTTTATAGCTAGCAATAGGAAACTTAGAGGACAAGTTTGCAATGTGTGCCTTGTTACAAAGCACTTTGAAAAACTGTGAAATACGTAGTACGATATTAATCGATCATGGAAGCCTATTGGTAGAGCGTTCGCTTTGTGAACGGGAGGCCCGGTTTCGATTCTCGCTCGGGGCGCCGCGTCATACCTAAGACGTAAACAAATGTAGTGATTGTTCCTTCGCCAAGCTCTCGGCACTAAAAGTGAAAGTAACGAGTCTTTCGGATATGACCTTAAAAACGTAGGTCCGGTGTCACGGTAGGCGCTGACACGATAAAAAACCCTCACCGCTCAATGGCCCTGAGTGCCGAATATAGGTCTAAATTTGAAGCCCTTCAACGGCATATGGTCAGTCTTCCTGTTATAGCGTAAAAAATTCAGAGGGACATTAAACAATATTCAATCAATCAATCATAGGACGATATTTTACTAAATTTTTTGATATTTTTATTACATGAATATCTTAAAAAAACAATTGCATCAGTAAACTTTACTGTTATTAATATCCCATTCCAGGTGACATGTTCACTGGTCACAATGAATGAATTTTACCACTGAAGACCAGGACAACGATTGGAGTGGTGGAAACTGTGCTGTAACATATCACGGAGCCTGGTGGTACAAGGCCTGTCACAGCTCAAACCTTAACGGGCAGTACGTCAATTCTAATGTGACAAGTGCTAAACACCCGGTATGGTATAGCTGGAAAAAGAGACACGAAGCGCTGAAAAAGACTAGGATGATGATAAGAAATATTAACTAGATACATGTATATTTTTGAATCATCACTAAAAAGCATGTCGACAGACTAAGTTATGTTTATTGAGTCACATGATACACCGGAGCCTATGTGTGGCAAAAAAACGAGAGGTGTAATAATATTAAGACATATAGGTCCATAATACAGTATTTTACATATTCAAAAATCTTTGAATGTTTTCTTTCATACATGTAAATATAAATAAAAAAAGTGTAAATTTAAGCGGGTTATGTATTCATTCTGAAACAGCCACAACATCAATTCGCATACTAACAACCAATTGCAAAGAAATTATTTATTGTTTAATTACATTTTGAATTCTGTGTATAAATTAATGTTATAGAATAAAACCTGTAGTAATTTCTAATGCAAGTAACGTATTTCCCCCAAAATTTGTTAATTTTGTTTACATTTGTAAATGTGAAGCATTTTTGAATTAAGATATATATTATTCTCCGTGATCAATTATTTTGTAAGAAGTAATATCCAGTTATGATATCTTAAGTTATATAAGTAATAATAATATATAGAATCATGTTCTTCAGCTCTTTCTCTATTGTTTAATAAAAACTGATACTAAATTTACAATGAATTATAACATTTTATAATATAAATCTTAGAAGGCAATTATTTCTTTTATAGCTAGCAATAGGAAACTTAGAGGACAAGTTTGCAATGTGTGCCTTGTTACAACGCACTTTGAAAAACTGCACTTCTAATTTTTTTTTTTTTCAAAGTGCGTTAAATTTTGGACCAAGTCAACGCAGTTTGAAAAAAAATATTTTATATCGACCATATTAACGCACTTTGAAAAAATGTGTATGTAAATCTTAGGTATGAAAAATAATTGAACCCGTTTGAAAACTTTTCGGTGATAAGTTCACTTCAGGATGTGAAAGTAAGCGATTTTGATTTTTCCATACTTTGAAATTTTTTTCTCTTAAATGCTTTACTGTACTTAATTTTTTCCCGTTTGCATGCATTTTATGTCAACTAAAATTTATTGAAAGTTTTCAACGTCATACCAGTCAGACAAAATCAAATATTTGGGTGTACTGTAGGCATGGGTAGGGGAAATTAGGCACACACATGTTTAGCAGAGATATACATAATATAGACATTGAAAATTGAGGCTTACCTTGGGGGAAGGGGTTCACTTTCAATTTGCTACCGACGGCTATGTACGATGTATTAAAAAAGAGAGGTGACTGAGAGACCCTCTTCTCGTCTTTTCCTTGCTCTCAGAGAGGTTAAATGAATAATGTATTCATTAAATTAAAAAGTTCTTCTAAAGATATAATCATTACAAATTGATTCTCTCAATTTCTAAAATCTAAGTCTAATTTTTTTAATTTTATGCATATATTTTTTCAAAGTGCGTTAAATGTCCCCATGGTAAAAATGTTTATGTACACTCTTAACGCACTTTAACAAAAACATTCAAAGTGCGTTGCGTGTGATTTAAATTTAACGCACTTTGAACTTTTTTTCAGAAATTGACCAACACTTGAAATGTGTTTCAATTCAATGAAAAATGAGAAGATAGCGCAAAGTAATCAAGCCCTAAAGTACATAGAAACATTACAAAGTGGGAGCTGAGTAAACACTGGACTCTAAAAGAGATAAGAAAAACTGACCTGAAAAGTAGTTAAGCATTTAATTTACAGGAAATCCTAATAGAAAATCTGACAGGGTATATATATATATATATATATATATATATATATATATATATATATATATATATATATATATATATATATATATATATATATATATATATATATTTAGATAGATGGAATGGTTTTTTTTACGCTGTCAGTGACAAATTATTATAATTAAATTTCTCCACAATATCATAATTTTGATCAATACAAACCACGATATTCACGTGTCACTAAGACTGCTATCATGTGACGTATTTTAAGAATTTGTAAATAAACTTCTAACGCGCAGTAAGAATAAAATGTTGTTGATTCTACATTCAAAGGTATCTATATAGTCTGATAAATTTAGTCAATGGGTTAGTAATCAATAAATCTAGAGTGAAATTATACCTTCTAAAATATTTTAATGAAGATTACTGTAATTGATAATGTATGTATAGATTACACAATACAAATATCAATGCGTTATAAGCACCCGCGTGGGACACAATTAGATCGTTTGCTCTTGAGTCGCGGAGTAAGGACTTGTTCATAATGTCGCCCGCGTGGCCCAGTGGTTAGAACGTTTTCTCTAGAGTCGCTTGGTGAGGACTTGATCAAAAAGTCGCCCGCGTGGAGCATTGGATAGATCGTTTTCTCTGGAGTTGGGGGGTAAGGATTATTATGTCGCGCATTAATATGCCAAGAGCAAGAAATTTAGAACAGTTAACGTAATTTTCTTGTGGCTAACATTTTTACATTGTTAGAATAAAACAAAAGTAAAGAAGGCTCATCTCTTACTGAGAGTTTTCCCAGTTTCCAAAAATAAAATCATTTGAAATGAATTTATCTGCATGGGACACAGGCACCTGACGTTACTTATTTTCTTTTAATAAAAAATATACCCCTACCTAATAATAAACGTTCATTATAAATTAGGGATATATTTTCTTTTTACTAAAGAAAATAAGTAACGTCAGGTGCCTGTGACATGGTATAAATATTCTTTTTAAATAAACAAGCGAGAGTTTATGATTTAGGCTTCCTTGAGGCTTGCTTTATATGATAAGCAACTCATGAGATCAGTAACTAAATAAGTTCATTGGAAAATAGAGTCGGAATGTACTCTTCAGTTGAGACGCAATATCCATTGTTAGAGGAAAAGTCTATATATCAACTATCAAGTCATCATTTCAGCAGATCTGGAAAAACAACACATGAACCGGTATTTGTACTTTTTAGACGATCAACGCCCAGTGCTACTCTGTATATAAGCATTCCCATTATTCATCAATTGCCACTGCGAAGATGGGGATCCTACAGGTACTATGCTTAATATTCTCCTTGCACGTAATACTCTATTTGCCTTGAAACCTTAATCTAAAAGCAAAGATTATGAAAAAAATGCTTTGTTGCTTAAAACAGTAACTGGTTCCATGTACTATACTACGGCACACTCTGACTCAGGAGAGTTTGGTGCGCTTTTCTATGGTACAAAAATATAAAGTTTAGTGATGAATGCTACAAACAGCGAAAACGATAGAAGAAACGTATTAATTAAAGGTTAAAAAAGGCTTACAGTATTTAGAGATATAAATCCGTATAATGAAGGAGGTCTATGTCAAACTTGGTCAGTAAATGACAATAAAACATAAATTTGGAGAAAATTGAAACCTTGAATGGATGTCAAATAGGCACCATTAAAGGCAACCTCAGAACATAGACAAATCTTGAAGATTGTGGAAAATAAAAGTTTGGCCATCAAAAAACAATGACCGTGTAATAACTACAAAACTTGGGGTTCTCAAAGATGAAGATACATTACAAAAGCAGTGTAGACATTTGCTAAAAGGATGAAACGGAAAATACTAAGTTTATTAAAATAAAAAAAGATATTTGTGGAAGTAGTTGAGAGAGAGGGAGATCATTTGAAGATATTGAGGATATACAACAGCTTCGTTTCGCAATTCCCAAACCATGTTTAATGCGAACTAATTGTGAGAAATGTTCTTTTAATTTATAAACAAGAATTCATGATACAGACCTGGTCTCTTTAAAAGACTACAAACATGATTTCAATTAGGAACTGAATTATTGAACTAGTTTGACTCGGTTATTACGTAAGTATTAGTGATTTAAGATCCAGGTTAAAATGCTTTCATAAAAAGTAGAAACTGAAAACATAACACAAACCCCCTTTAAATTAACTTAATTTCCAACAAATGCCTCACTAATGTACCCCGTCTTTGATATGTGTTAATTCAATCTGTACATAATTAACAGAGATTGAACCTTTCATCTTTTTGGTAAAAACACACTTATCTCAATGCGTCAATCATCGCTTAGATAACTTACGCCCAGTTCTACACAATATAAAACCTAGAAAATTCCCTCTTATTCACAAAAACCTATGGCAAAGATGGAGTGTCAACGAATACTAAGTTTAATACTGTCTATGTACGTGTGCGGGACCTTTGGGCAATTACCATTACCTGAAAAAGCCTCTATCGATAATAGTTTGTTACCCAGTACTGTGTCAGGTAGAGCGTCCAACGTCCTACGTGACATTCTGAATCAGGAAAGTCTGGTCCGCTTCTCTATGGTTCAAAAAATACAAAGTCTGGTGATGGATGCAATAGACAGCAAAAACGATAAGCAACTTATAAAGACGAAGCTAAGTGAAGTGACGAAGGATTTACAGGATATGGAGACTAGAAACCGAATAATGGAGGAAGAAAACGCCAAACTTAGAGAGGAATTAAAGATGGTATATGGGACGGTGAATGACAATAGTAACTTGACAAAGGAAGAAATTCAAAATCTGGATCAGAGAATGAACAATAAGACTTCAGCTCTCCACGATGAAAATCTTAAACAAGCCTTGAAAAATTCGGATTTTGAAAAACAGTTTGATTTATTAAATAAGACCATAAAGCAAATGGAAAGAAATGTTCGAAAAGATATAGAGACGTTGAAGTCATCGGACATAAGCACAATGGAGAGAATAGACACTCTGAATAAATCCAGTGTAATAGAAGTAAACAAGAATTTCCAAAAAATAAAAGAACTTGATGATAGCTTTCGAAATAAAAGTCTGGTTCTGGAAAACACTGACCGAGGACTTAGTCAAGGAATGGAGGCTCTCCAAGATCAAATGAATGAAATGAACGCGACATTACAGATCAGTGGCGAGGAATTACTCGCCAGACAGATTAAGAAGATAGAGGACAAGTTCGAGAGTTTTGCAGTGTCTGTAAATGAAACGATCAACAACAATCGGCGGGTTCTGAATGAATTGAACCAGTCCTTGTCAGAAGGTACAGAATATCATTGTAAATTCTATCTATTTTTAATATTAAGTTTGGAGCTAGTTTATGGAAGTTAATTAATTTAAACATTGAAGAATTATCCTTTTTATGAAAATATAAGATTTCAAATAAAGACTGATCAAACCAACCCCTCCCCAATATTTTCATTTTATCGTGTAATATTGTAAATTTTTATAACTGAATCCAAACTTTACAATACTCATTTTAAATATATAAAATATTTTCTTAAAATCGGTATAAATTCACAGAAAATTCGGATATCTTAAACTTCTTCACGCATTCAATTTCTTTATCATTTAAGTTCCATTTTTGCTTGAATATTTAAAATAAGAAGATCATATACTGTGAAATCACAAATTTTCAATTAAATATTTACTTCTTGTTGTTTTTCGAGGCATAAAGTTACTCACCGTTTCATATCCTCCAAGAAATGTCAGAATCACGTTCTAGTATATCTTACTACCTCGAATTTAAATCAATAAGCCCCCCCCCCCTCACCACCACGACCAATAAACCACGAAAACTGACCGCGGTAAAATAAAAATAATAATGAATATATTCCCCATAATCGAGTGGCAATGACTACATAATAATTCTTGAGCAAAATTTTGAATTCATCGCAGGTTTTGTCAGTTAGCAGAAGATATTAGACAACAAACAATTAATTAACAAATTAATCAATGAGTGATCGATTACTAGTGGAGTCTAAATTGTTAACATGAATACAAGTAAATAAATAATCTTTAAAATCCAAACACATTTTATTTTGCAGCGCTTTCAATGAGTTGTGGTAGTTGTTGGGAAATTTTACGGAAATACCCGTCTTATAAGGGAAGAAATGGTGTATACAGAATATTCGTAGGCTCTAAAGTAAAGTCTGTTTACTGTGACATGAGCACTGATGGAGGAGGGTGGACGGTGAGTGTGAGCCTCAGTAGTAAGGTATGTTTACTGTGACATGAGTACTGATGGAGCAGGGTGGACGGTGAGTGTGAGCCTCAAGGTCTGTTTACTGTGACATGGTCTGTTTACTAAGGTCTGTTTACATGAGTACTGATGGAGGAGGGTGGACGGTGAGTGTGAGACTCAGTAGTAAGGTCTGTTTACTGTGACATGAGTACTGATGGAGGAGGGTGGACGGTGAGTGTAAGTCCCAGTAGTAAGGTCTGTTTACTGTGACATGAGTACTGATGGAGGAGGTGGACAGTGAGTGTGAAGTCCGAAGTACGGTCTGTTGACTGTGGCATGAGTACAGATGGAGGAAGGTGGACAGTGAGTGCAAGCCTCAGTAGTAAGGTCTGTTTACTGTGGCATGAGTACTATTGGAGGAAGGCGGATGGTGAGTGTGAGTCTCAGTAGGAATTTCTGTTTACTGTGACAGGAGTTCTGATTGAGGAGGGTGGACGGTGAGTGTGAGCCTCAGTAGGATTCTGTTTACTGTGACATGAATACTGATGTTCTGATTGAGGAGGGTGGCCGGTGAGTGTAAGCCTCTGTAGTAAGGTCTGTTTACTGTGACAGGAGTACTGATTGAGGAGGGTGGACGGTGAGTATGAGCCTCAGTAGTATAGTCTGTTTACTGTGACATGATTAAAGATGGCGGAGGGTGGACGTTGAGCGTGAGACTCAGTAGTAAGGTCTGTTTACTGTGACATGAGTACAGATGGAGGAGGGCGGACGGTGAGAGTGAGCCTCAGTAGTAAGGTCTGTTTACTGTGACATGAGTACAGATAGAGGAGGGTGGATGGTGAGTGTGAGCCTCAGTAGTAACTGGTCTGTTGGTGAGTGTGAGCCTCAGTAGTAAGGTCTGTTTACAGATTGAGGAGGGTGGACGGTGAGTATGAGCCTCAGTAGTAAGGTCTGTTTACTGTGACATGAGTACTGATGGAGGAGGGTGGACGGTGAGTGTGAGTCTCAGTAGTAAGGTCTGTTTACTGTGGTGGACGGTGAGTACAACTTAAGCTTGTTATAAAGTGACAAAGAAGTCTACTCCGTGTCCTTAGAAAATTAAGTTACTTAGTGCTTTAACATGTTTTCTTTTACGAAACATAGAATCTAATTGTGTTTTTCAAATAAAATTTACGCTTCACGTCTTAAAATACGTTCGTTTTAAAACATTCAAAAGGAATTAAAAATCATTTAATCTGTAAAAGGCTATACAAAGAAGACAAGACGGTTCTACAGATTTTTACAGGACGTGGTCAGAATATAAACAAGGATTTGGGGATCCCTCTAAAAACTACTGGATCGGTAAGTTTAGTTTATGCAACAATAATATTATAACGTGTCTATCTATATGTAGTGTCAGAATAAACACAAGAATCTGGGGATCTGTCTACAAACTACATTTTTTATAAGTATTTAAATATTAGTATAATTAAGATGCCTATCAAAATGTAGCGTCGGAATTCAAGGATTTGGAATTTAACATATTTTTAAAATATTTCTATAGGAAATGACGCAATGTATGAGTTGACAAAAAACAATGATCAGGAACTCCGGGTTGAGCTACAAAGATTTAATGGTGACAAAGCATACGCTTAGTACTCCACATTTTATGTCGGGGACGAGGACACTAAATACAAACTCACTGTGTCCGAGTTCTCAGGAACTGCAGGTAGGTCCGTTTGTAAATTTTCGTACGAACCTAATTAAATTTAAGTGATAATGGATGCTATTTTAAACCATTTTTTCCCCCAAGAAAGACAGGGATGAGCATGAATTTATATATTCGATATTACTCCAGCGTGCTAGATGTTCACGGCGAGATACTTTTAAATTGGCGAGGTATATAAGGAGCGTAGGGACTGAGGCTCTTACTTGTAGGAGTAACCTGTATAGGCGGACCGACTTATAGGCGAGTTTAGACGGTATATAAGAAACGTAGGGACGTTAACCGAGGCTCTACTTGTAGGAGTACAGTCGATATATGTCAGTGAACTTGAAATTAAAGAAGCCATAATTTCTACAACATCATTTTAATATAAAGATTTTCCCAAAATTCCGTAGACAAACATAGTTTTTAGCTCACCTGAGCCGAATGCTCAAGTGAGCTTTTCTGATCACATTGTGTCCGTCCGTCGTCCGTCCGTCCGTCTGTCCGTCCGTAAACTTTTCACATTTTCGACTTCTTCTCAAGAACCACTGTGCCAATTTTGACCAAACTTGGTACAAAGCATCCTTGAGTGAAGGGAAATTTAAATTGTTAAAATGAAGGGCCAAATCCCTTAACAAGGGGAGATAATCAAGAAAAGACAAAAATAGGGTGGGTTCATTAAAAAATCTTCTTCTCAAGAACCACTGGGCCAGAAAAGCTGAAACTTATGTGGAAGCATCCTGGGGTGGTGTAGATTCTAAATTGTACAAATCATGACCCCCGGGGGTTGGGCGGGGCCACAATCGGGAATCAAAGTTTTACATAGAAATATACAGGAAAAATCTTTAAAAATCTTCTTCTCAAGAACCACTGTGCCAGAAAGGCTGAAACATATATGGAAGCATCCTGGGGTAGTGTAGATTCTAAATTGTACAAATCATGACCCCTGGTGGTTGGGCGGGGACACAATGGGGAATCAAAGTTTTACATAGAAATATATAGGAAAAATCTTTAAAAATCTTCATCTCAAGAACCACTGTGCCAGAAAAGCTGAAACTTATGTGGAAGCATCCTGGGGTGGTGTAGATTCTAAATTGTTCAAATCATTACCACCAGGGGTAGGGCAGGGCCACAATGGGGAATCCAAGTTTTATGTGGATCTAGGAAAAATCTTTAAAATCTTTTTCTCAAGAACCACTGTTTCATAAAACTCGAAGCTTATGTGGAAGCATCCTGGGGTAATGTTGATTGCTAAATTGTTCAAATCATGACCCGGGGGGGGGGGGGGTTAGGGCGGGGCAACAATGGGGAATCAAAGTTTTACATAGAAATATATTTGGACAATCTTTGAAAAGCTGAAACTTATGTGGAAGCATTCCTGGGGTAGTGTAGATTTCAAATTGTCTAAATTATGATCAGTGGGGTAGGGTTGGGTCACAATATGTATTACAAGGGGCAAATCTGGTAAAAAACGGGATTGCATAAAAAGCTTCTCAGGTGAGTAATGTTGACCATCAGCATGTTTTAGAAACCCGGTGACATAAACTAATGAAACTTTTACATAGGTTAAAAAATATATATATATAAAAAATCTATGAGTGACTACACAGATTAACCCCATTTAAATAAAATATTCATTGTAATAAGGCAATCATTACAAAAAATGTCATTAAAAATTGATAGATATTAAATAACTTACAAAAAGTATTTAGAATTCAGTATTTTGGGAAAAGAAATGAAAATTCTTCATATTCTATTATCAACTACCTTTTTTCAAAAGTATGGTTAATATGCTTTAACTAATATGAATTTTATAACGTTCTATATCCATCGGCTTGAAATCTGACATGTTGAAAAAATGGCGGCTACGTTGACACAGGTGGTGCATTAGAGTGTGATCAAATATGTTGATCCCTTAATTCTCTCCTACAGGAATACATTGGGCATTATTGTTAGGTACAAATGAAAATGTTTTCTGGTCCTTTAAGGACAGATGATACAAAGATTTTTTTCTTTGGAGGAGACTTAATATCATGTCAACAGTTTAGAAAATGGAGAACTCTTAGAATTTCTTCTCCCTAAGAACTGGAAAATGAAGCAGACTTGGAAAATATTAGTACTATTTCATTAAAATTACAAATATGGACAAAACGCACTCAGCAAAGGTTTACAGATGAAAACAAATTTTTGAATATGTTAGCCTGCAGGCATGTTCATGAAACTTCCTTAAGATCAGTCCTAAGATTATTCCTAAGATATTACTTAGGGAAAAGTTGGGAATATCCTAAGATCAACTAAGGATATATCATAAGATATATCGGGACAGTAACTTAGGAACATCTTAAGTTAGGACATCCTAACTTAAAATGAACACTTGTTTCTTTATAGACAAAAATTTAATTTTGGAGACATTTATAGCCCCCCCCCCCCCTCCAGAAAAATACATTTAAAAAGGAAATCAATTTACATGTAAATGTGTCCTCATTATGTTTTAATGTTAGCATTTTATCATTGCTTGATACAAGACCTGACCTACGATGTGTGATACATAAGAAAAATAATGTTTATAATACACATTTGTATGTTACAAATTAAAGTCATTTAGAAGTTGTTCAATAGACAGGAAAATCACGAATGCGGTTTGGATAATTGTTCTACTTTAATTAATATATGGATAATATTAGATTATCAATACTCTGTTACAGGTGACAGTTTGACTTTGTTTCAGAATTTTTTGATACGATCTCTTTGCTAGAATGTATAATATATGATAAAAATAATGTATACGTGGTATAATACATATTTGTACGAAACAAATTAAAGTCATCTAGAAGTTGTTCAATAGACAATATTGTTCTACTTTAATTGATATCTGGATAATATAAAGTTATCAATTCTCTGTTACAGGTGACAGTTTGACTTATAACAACGGATCTAGATTTACTACGAACAACCAGGACAACGACAAATTTAATCCTAACGACATCAGGATTTTCGAAAACTGTGCTAAAGTATATCGCGGAGGCTGGTGGTACAGAGACTGTGCCGCCTTCGCAAACCTGAATGGAGAGTACGGAGGGTCTTCAGTGTATGGTAGTCATTACATGATATGGTATCACTGGAAAGGATATAAAGCATTATATCAGACTGTGATGATGATCAGACACAACAACTAGAATTAAACTAATGTATTATGAAAAAAAATTTAAATAATCAGTTTCATAATGATTATAATTAAAACAGTATAAGCAATATTTTAGTATAATTTACTTATCTCACTAAATGATGTAGATTGGTGCAACGGACAGCTACTATCTGTTTCTTTTAATAGAAATTTGTAAAATTATCAGTTCTTTTTTGAGCAATTATTTAAGGAATGAAGCTTACTTCAACTTTTTTTTGCGATATAACATAACTTGGGGCAGTTTACGCTTTATGAACCGCGAAGCGGTTTGTAAAAATGGGTAAACTGTACCAAGTTATGTTATATCGTATAATATAGTTCGAAATAAACTTCAGTCCTCATAATTCAAGTTCAGTGTAGACAATGAGACAATTTTTCCTCCAGAAAGAGGCTTAAAATTGAGTATTATTTTAAAAGTAATATCAAGCGGGGTTATACGTTTTTGACGTTACTCATTGTGACGTAGGCAAGTTATGTTATACAAAATATTATATGTTCCTCTGAATGATTCAATCAATGAAATTGCTTGATAGAAGTGAAATTAAATTATTAATAAATGTTGAACATATAAGCAGGTTTATTAAATAGAATGTTTATAAAAACACAAAATAATATAAACCATTAGGCATATCTACGTTCAATTTTCATGCATGTAGAATGTACCCCAGATCATAGAATTAAATGCATATATTACAAGGTAATCAAAATTTTCAGTATCTCTACACATTTCCACGAAATGATAAAATGTAAATGTATATGATTTATACATATACACAAAGTATGTAGCACTTGTATGACAAATTAACATTGAATTTATAATGAATTATGTCAAAGGACAAGTTTTTAGTCAAATGATACATGGCGGAACCCCTGTCACATCTTAGTTTGAATGGAAGAGTTGCAGAGTCGTTTTATTTACACTGGTTTGTTTAAAGAATCAGGGAAAAGGACATTAACAATGAATTTAGAAAAAAAAGAATTGATATTCAGGTTTTATTTACTCTATGTTCTTCTACGCCCTATAACTATAGTCCTACCGGACACGTTATTACAGGTGACGTAAATATAATTAATATTACGACCTTAGATCACTTATTTTAAAAGGTCCTAAATATGGGGAACCCTAATCCTTCAACTGGCGTCGGAATTTCATAAACATTAAGAATTCTGTTGAAAATTACGCAAGACGATGGGCCAGAGATGAAAATGAAGACGTTGACACCTTCTTAGAATGGATTAGATGTATCAGATCCATGTTAAAGTCGCGTATTAAAAGATTGAGGGGCAGTGTCAAAAAAAATCATTCTGTATACAATAACCCATCTGTGAAAAAAGAATAAGATAGATTACATAATCAGTACGTACCGTTTGCTGCCGACAAAGCAGGTAACAACATTGTAAGGCTCATTATATAAATTTTATTTTAGAAGAACTTTAAGATTTTATTCTACAAGAGGTAAACCTACTTTAACTCATTTATAGGACTCCGAAACTTCACAAAATCCTTACAAAAGTATGTATCTATTCAAGAAGTGGTGTGAATCAGATGTGGATGCTCATCAATCAGAAATGAGAAATCACAAAGATTTACCAAACTCAACAGCTTAAAAACTTACGAAATTTCAATTTTATGTACAAGCATTCCCAAAGATAAATTAAAGTCCAGGCTTTTTGATATCGTTGACAGCTGCTTTTTTAATAAAATTGGAACTCGTAAATTTAGTTACCTGGTCATTGGTCGGTTGCAAAATTATTTTGTTAAAACACATTCTGATTGCACACAAGTACCCTGAAGTTGACATCAAGAGAGATGCTTGAGTTTCTGATTGACAATTTCTGTGTGGGTTTTTGAGACCAGGTATTCCAACAATCTATTGAAGTTCCATGGGTACAAATAATTGCGCTTCGTTATCAGCGGACTTATTTTTATATTCATATGAAGCTGAATTTGTCAAAATCTTATGCGTGAAAAGAAGAAAACACTTGCTGTGGCCTTCAACTCGACATTTAGATATATCGACGACCTATTGTACATTAAGAATGGTTAATTCCATTCCTACGTCGATACGATATATCCTGGTGAGCCTGAGATATACCACAGAGTCTGATAATTCTGTTTCATACTTCGATTTTTACTTGAAAAAGACGTTAATGGTAATTCAATTGTAATTTAACAACCAAGCTATATGATAGAGGTGATGACTTTAAGTTTTCTATCGTCAACTTATTCAGCAATATACATTCATCACCTGCATTCGGAGTCTATATATCTCAGTTGATTCGATACCCAAGAGCATGCTCTACGTATGACAGTTTCTAAAACGAGGTAAATTATTAACAAGCAAGTTGATGAAGCAAAAATATCAACAGTCTCGTTTAAAATCAACATTTCGTAAATTTTATGGTCGCTACAATGACCTTGTCAGCAAATACAATTTACCATTGAGACAAATGTTGACTGACGTGTTTTCAGACTTATTGTTAGTCCATTATTTATACACTGAATTGACGACGGATTTTTCCGTTATTTTCCGAGCATGACAATGAGCACACGGCGGGTGTGACCGACTAACAGGGGATGCTCACTCGTCCATGGCACCTGATTCCACCTCTGATGTTTTAGAAGTCCCTATTTGCTCTGCTCTTATTTTGTATTGTTTTATGGACTTTGTTTTTGAATACTGTTCGTTATCTCCATATCCTTCTTACATTGTTGATGGTTGTGGATAATATCTTTTTGTTATCAATATTTGATTTCATTAGTTTGTCTTATAACAATGGAAGAGTATTTGGCTCAGGAGGAGAGCAGGATAATGAGGTGATGTTAACTGTTATATAAAGTGATGTTGACTGTTATATAAAACGATGTTGACTGTTATTTAAAATGATGTTGAATGTTAAATAAAGTGATGTTGACTGTTATATAAAATGAGGTTGACTGTTATATAAAATGCCACAGAACCTGGTGGACTGTCACACATTAAACCTTAAGAGTGAAAACAGTCTGCTGACTGGTTACAAATACCCAACATGGTTTCAATGTTATAGTAAAAAAATAATAAAGCGCTACACAATGTCATGATGATGAAAGGACACAAAATTAAGACTCCTGGGGCCGATATCTCAAAAAGGTTTACGAGCGTAGGCTAAGTCCGGACTAAATCAGCACTGAAACCCGAGGACTAAGTTGAGTTTCTCAAAAATTCAGAGACTTATATAAGTCAAGAATAAATTTATGCTGAAATCTACGTCAGCCCATGAGTAGGAGTAAGTTTTTAGTCTGTACACAACTAGGTTAAAGTGGCAGGTGTTTTGATCACCAAAAGTTAAAAGATTAGAATAATCATTTTATAGGAATACGATATAAAACCTATTCATATACATAAATGATATACAAAAATCGTGATATATACAATTATATGACGTAGATTAAAGTCCAGCGAGGATGCAGACTTTTTTCGAATAAAAGGTGACGAATTAGAAATTAGAAATCTATGAATTTAAAAATATGAAATTGGGTAAGAATGTAAGAAGTATCAGAATTTGAAAAATCCAAGGCATATATAGAATGGGAAATGGGTTGCAATCCTCCTGGTTTTTGTTCTGTCATAGTGTCCGGTGTAAAGACGAATAATGACCCCCATCGAATAATGACCGGGGGTCATTTTTCAATGACAAAAAATGACCCCCACCCGTAGAAAAAAAAATATTTTTGTAGAAAAGGAGTCCTAGGTGTCATTATTTTATATGTTAGTCCCAAAGATAAATTAAAGTCCAGGCTTTTTGATATCGTTGACAGCTGCTTTTTTAATAAAATTGGAACTCGTAAATTTAGTTACCTGGTCATTGGTCGGTTGCAAAATTATTTTGTTAAAACACATTCTGATTGCACACAAGTACCCTGAAGTTGACATCAAAGAGATGCTTGAGTTTCTGATTGACAATTTCTGTGTGGTTTTTGGAGACCAGGTATTCCAACAATCTATTGAAGTTCCATGGGTACCAATTGCGCTTTGTTATCAGCGGACTTATTTTTATATTCATGTGAAGCTGAATTTGTGCAAAATCTTATGCTAAAAGAAGAAAACACTTGCTGTGGCCTTCAACTCGACATTTAGATATATCGACGACCTATTGTACATTAAGAATGGTTAATTCCATTCCTACGTCGATACGATATATCCTGGTGAGCCTGAGATATACCACAGAGTCTGATAATTCTGTTCATACTTCGATTTTTACTTGAAAAAGACGTTAATGGTAATTCAATTGTAATTTAACAACCAAGCTATATGATAGAGGTGATGACTTTAAGTTTTCTATCGTCAACTTATTCAGCAATATACATTCATCACCTGCATTCGGAGTCTAATATATCTCAGTTGATTCGATACCCAAGAGCATGCTCTACGTATGACAGTTTCTAAAACGAGGTAAATTATTAACAAACAAGTTAATGAATCAAAAATATCAACAGTCTCGTTTAAAATCAACATTTCGTAAATTTTATGGTCGCTACAATGACCTTGTCAGCAAATACAATTTACCATTGAGACAAATGTTGACTGACGTGTTTTCAGACTTATTGTTAGTCCATTATTTATACACTGAATTGACGACGGATTTTTCCGTTATTTTCCGAGCATGACAATGAGCACACGGCGGGTGTGACCGACTAACAGGGGATGCTCACTCGTCCATGGCACCTGATTCCACCTCTGATGTTTTAGAAGTCCCTATTTGCTCTGCTCTTATTTTGTATTGTTTTATGGACTTTGTTTTTGAATACTGTTCGTTATCTCCATATCCTTCTTACATTGTTGATGGTTGTGGATAATATCTTTTTGTTATCAATATTTGATTTCATTAGTTTGTCTTATAACAATGGAAGAGTATTTGGCTCAGGAGGAGAGCAGGATAATGAGGTGATGTTAACTGTTATATAAAGTGATGTTGACTGTTATATAAAACGATGTTGATTGGAACTCGTAAATTTACTTATCATATCTTTGGCTATTTGAAAAATTATATTCGTTAAAAACATTCTGATTGTACACACAAGTATTCAGAAGTTACATCAAGAAGATACTTGACTTTCCAATTAACAATAATAATGTGGTTTTTGGACACCAAGTCTTCAAACAATCTATTGGAATTCCCATGGGTACCAATTGTGCCCCGTTATTTGAACATCTTTTTTTATTCACATAAGGCAGATTTTGTGCTTGTGCAAAACCATATGCGTAAAAAAGGAAACACTTGCTGTGGCCTTCAACTCGACATTTAAATATATTGATGACGTATGGTCAATTATCAATGCTTATTTCTATACTTATATCGATGCGATATATCCCGGTGAGCTTGAGATAAAAGATACCACAGAGTCTGATACATCTGGTTCATATTTGGATATTTCACTTGAAAAAGCGTTAATGGTAATCTACCGACCAGATGTAGATAGTTAAAAATTCCAAGGAACTTTTGGGCAATTTGAAATCACACGATTTCACCAAAATCAACAGCTTAATAACTTCGACTTTTCAACTTTATACATATTAACATGCTTTTCGACATCATTGACAGCTGCTTTTTCAATAAAAATGGAACTCGTAAATTTACTTACCTTGCCATAAGTAATTTGCAAAATCATTTTGTCAAAAACATCCTGATTGTAAAAAAAGTACTCTGAAGTCGACATCGGAAAAAATGCTTGAGTTTCGGATTGATAATATCAGTGTTGTGTTAGGTGACCAGGTCTTCCAATAATCTATTGGAATTTCCATGGGTACCAATAGTGCCCCTTTATCGGCAAACCTATGTTTGTATTCACATGAAGCAGACTTGTTGAAAAATCTTAATGCATGGTTCTTATTTTGTATTGCAATCTGGATTTTTTGCTTGAAAACTCTTTGTTATCTCCAATTTGTGCACAATCTTATGCGTGAAAAGAAGAAAAACTTGCTTTGCCTTCAACTCGACATTTAGATTTATCAACGACGTATTGTCAATTAATAATTGTAATTTTCTTACTTATATCGATATGATATATTCCGGTAAACTTGAGATAAAAGATACCACAGAGTCTGACATATCTGTTTCATATTTGGATATTTTACTTGATAGGGCGTTAATGGTAATCTAGCAACCAAACTCTATGATAAACTTGATGATTTTAACTTTTATATAGTGAACTTCCCTTTCTTATGCAGCAAAGTACCTTCATCACCTGCATACAGACTTTATATCTCTTAGTTAATTTAATACGTAAGATTATGCTCTATGTATATAAAATTTGTAAAACGTGTAAAACGAGGTAAATCATTGTCAAAAAAGTTGATGAGTCGAGACTACCAGCAGTCTCGTTTAAAGTCATCATTTCATAAGTTCTATAGTCAATACAATGATTTTCTCAGCAAACACAATGCATCACTGAGCCAAATGCTGACTGACGTTTTTCATATTAATTGTAAGGCCACTATCTACACAATGAATCGTCGACAGATTTTTTTCGATATTTGTCGATTGTGAGAGGGAGCACACGGCGGATGTGACAAGTCAACAGAGTATGGTCACTCCTCCATGTCACCTGATCCCACCTCTGATATTTTTGAGGCCCGTGTTTGCTCTACTACTATTTTGTATTGCTTTATGGACTTTTGATCTTGAATACTGTTTGTTATCTCCATATGTTTCAATTCAATTCATTTGTAAACCTTGTTGAGCCTCACATTTTTTTTCTCGTTAATTTCCTGTATATAGTCTCTTAACTTTACTTTTACTTCATTGACTGAGAGATAGCGTCTTTTCTGTTTTATCCTAAGTCTGAAGTCGAACAAATATTTTTTTTTTGAAATTTTAAACCATATTTACTCACCTTCCCTCATCTCCATTACTACTAGATAGTGTGCTGGAGGATTGTCCCCACCTTTGCCAGGGTTAAATGATGTAAGACCTCGTATACTCTCGGTATTTAACCTGTTTTATTCTTGTTTTAATTTTGTTTTTTATGAAGAAAACTGTATGTACCTATTTAGGCAATAGAATATTGACATACAAAAGTTAATATAAAGTTTCAGTTCTATTCTTTTTATCATAAAATTAATGTATATAAGAGATGATTTTATATTTAAAATTCATTTGTCTATTTCTGTTAATGCTTACTGTAACTACATTTTGTTTATTTATCAAAACCTTTATTTTTGATCAATAAACTATAGTTACAACTTCAATATACATATTATGTGTTTTGTCATTTTTTAGCAGTTCAACTGGGCAAGGAGGGCGCATGAATGGAGATAATGAACAGTATTCGAGCTCAAACATCCATTACAGAAAAAGATATCAAGAGCAGAGGGAACACGGACCTCTTAAACATCAAGGGTGCTATCATATTCCATGACATGTATACCATATACAGGTAATAGTAGGATATAGTCACATAATTAAGGAAGATTGATGCTGAAAATCTTTTTTTGTTTTTCATACAATTCAACCTTAAACATAAAGAGATATTTTTGTCTCTAGTTAGTTTTACAGTTTTAAGAAACTCAAGGAAAAGTTTAAAATTTTCCATCAAAGATATATAATTAAAATTTTAAAAAATGCATTTTGAATTCGTAACATCCAACTACACTGGGCATTTGTTAAATAGTAAATCTGATGGGTATAAAGAAGAAAACACTTGCTGTGGCCTTCAAGTCGACATTAAGATATATCGACGACGTATTGTCAATTAACAATGGTGATTTCCATTCCTTGGAGCGTGAGATAAAAGATACCACAGAGTCTGACACATCTGTTTCATACTTGGATATTTTACTTGAAAAAGACCTTAATGGTAATCTAACAACCAAGCTATATGATAAACGTGATGACTTTAACTTTTCTATCGTCAGCTTAACTAACTTATGCAGCAATATACCATCGTGATCTGCATACGGAGTGTATATATCTCAGTTGATTCGATACGCAAGAAACAAAGTCATCATTTCGTAACTTCTATGGTCGATACAATGACCTTGTCAGCAAATACAATTTTTCATTGAATCAAATGCTGACTGACGTTTTTCATACTAATTGTAAGTTCATTATTTATACACTGAATTGACGACGGATTTTTCCGTTATTTCCTGATCATGACAAAGAGCACACGGCGAGTGACCGGTCAGCAGGGAATGCTCACTCCTCCATGGAACATGATCCTACCTCTGATGTTAAGGAGGTCCTTGTTTGCTATGCTCTTATTTGTATTGTTTTATGGACTTTGAGATTGAATACTGTTCGTTATCTCCATATCCTTATTGCTGGTCCTCCAAAATACAATAATATATGTTATCTATTCATATTATTTTTCAGGTTTGAAGAATTAAGTACAGAGGAATAGATCATTTTCTTATTTCATCCAAGGACGTTCGATCCTCTGCTTTTGAGTCGATATTGGTCTTGACCTTTATTTCTAACATTTTGCATAATTTTTGCAAAAAGTTTTAAGGACATACGCAACGTAGTTTGAACTTTATTGTGTTTTTCCCTGGAGTTGAAGAGTTCCAATACTTGAATGAACTATGTGCTACGTTTTAATGTCTTTATACGCTGTTGCACACTTCTTCTTAAACAAGTTTGGATAATCGAAACATCGAAAATAAATGTGTAGTAATTTTTGTTTATTTTTTGTTTGAATTTTAAAAGAATTTTTATCAATTAATATCTTTTCAAAACTCCTGGCAATGCATGCTGATTTTTTTTTCTACGAACATTCGATGACACTCTAATCTTAAATTAAGAATATCTTGAAAAATTATTAGTAAGTAAGGTACGTCGCGTATGTCCTTAACATTGAATTTAGATTCTACAATGCAGATTAATCTATATTAATTGCAAAAACTGCAATCAAACTTCATTCAAGTAGGATTTAGCCAGGAGTCTTATTTTGTGGTGGAAGGGTTTTTTTTTATAGAAGAAAACTATCAATTTTTCCGTTTTGAACTATATACAGTACTGTTAATGTTAGATTCCTATTTTTCGATGCTGGTTGCGCACAAAGCTGTTTTTGCAGTAAAATATATGTTTAATTATTTCTTATGAATTTTTCAACAAATAATTACAACTAGATGCTGTCATGAGACAGTAATACCCGCACTAAGGTGTTTGCCTCTAAATACACAATCCTACGGGCGGCTTACCAAGGAAAAAGTAAAAATAATTCTATATAATTCAGGCACGTAGCATCGTTAACTTTTTGAAAGTGGGGGGGGGGGCAACCTGAGAAAATTTTTTTTACTTACCTAAAAAAATTAACAAGGAAAAAAAAATGAAATCGGGGGGGGGGGGGGGGGGGGGGGGGGGTAGTGGCCACCTTTTTTTCAAGGCAAAATTACTTTCACTTCCAATTTTTTTCCCATATTTCCTTGCTATGTATATACTGTGGTAAAAAGTGTGTGTGGGGGGGGGGCAACCATCTTTTCAATGGACATTTTCTTATAGTACAGGTAATGTTGGGAAAAAAAGGGGGGCAGCCCCCCCCCCCGGTTGCTACGTGCCTGTAATTTACATGTATTCATCAAATTGAGTATGAAATTATCCCTGTGACCTATAACTCAGAACCTCTTATATTTATTTTACATGCTTAATTCATTATATACCAGTTTGAATTCTATTAATGATGTACATGTAAATTAGATTTTGAAAAATGTTTTGCTCATAATAGGACCTTTTTAAATTTACTAATCCCCCCCCCCCCCTCGACACCACAATCACACAGTACATACTTTTTGGAATAGGCTAGATGGAACAGTTTTGTTAAAACATTGTTTGTTATGAATTAATTAAAAATTTGTTCTTGACATGTGAATTCTACATCACATCACGTTGCGTCACCCATTATCATATTTTTAGATTAAACTCCGTTCGGTAGACCTCTGCCGATTCCCACTTCATCTGATAAGGTGACGGAATCGACGGCACGAAGGTTTTCCGAATGGAATAGCATTATAACATACTGCAGAATGGTGTGCATTGGATTAATTCATTTTGTGTTATAATTGGATTTATATTTCATGAAGTTTACAAGACCTATGGAGGTCGGTAAGTACAAGTTTAAGTATGGTGGGGGGTAAAATAAAACCCAAACGATTAGGTTAAAGTTCAAAAAGGGTCAAAGATCATCGCATGCCACACTAGACGAATTTCATATTGTGAAGTTATCTCCCCTTGTCGATGTGACATTCAGTTACTGCCAATACTGGTGCGGATCCAGAATTTTTTTTTCGGGAGTAGGTAGGGGGGTTCACATCTCAGTCAAAAAATTCATGCCTAGAATTTCCTGACAAGCAGGAGAAAAAAACTCATAAACTGAAAACAAATAAACAAAATAAAAACAATGATAGTGGGGTCAATGTTTTCTAAGTTAGGGGGAGGATATCCAAAGTCATTTTTTATTTGCTTCAGTATATAGTCTTGTTTAAATAACAATGGAAATTCCAGGGGGGGGGGGTCCAATCTCCCTACCCACTCCCTATCCCTGAAATAACAATCTGTTTTGTGATTCCAATTAAATAGTATATTTTTTTTCCATTTGACTAATTATGTACATATTTTGTTTCTTGTGTTTATATTACGTCTGTCTATTTGTCTGCAGAAATTATAACCTTGCCCATAAGTTTTAAGTGGGATGGGCTATACAAATGGCTTCCACATTTTATAGGTTTATTTTTTGTGACAATTAAGACCTTTTATTTGGGTACCATTAATTTTTACCTCTGATCACTTGACCTAGAATACACATTTTTACAAGAAAAATACCCAACTTTAAATTTGGCCTAAATTTTGATCAGTAGGTGCTAGGGCTTTCATGCTTAACATGTGTATTCATTGTGAAATGTCAACAGGTATAAATATGTTTGACCTTGACCGTAGAGTTTGAACCACTTAAAAAAATTAACCTTGGCAATTAACTTTTGAACAGGAAGTACTAGGGATTACTTATTTCACATGTGCATTCCTTGTGACAAGACTTTGACCTTGACCTTTGAGTTTGACATATATTTGAGAAACTTCAACCTTCGCCATAGGCTTCCATACAGGGACATCAGTGTTTCACAAACACATCTTGTCTTCATTATTATTTGGTGGTGTCTCCATATGAGGGAAAAATTCCCGAGAGAGATGTATTCACAACAAACAAACAAATTACTAAATAAAATATAAAACATGAATATGTTGGTCATGCATATCTCTGCATGAAAAAAAACAGCTTTTCAAATACTGCAACCATATTGTAACCCTTTCAAAACACTCATTTGAGCTTTTCTGGTTTCCTAATCATTATAACGTCTGTCGTGACATGTCGTCCATCTGTTTGTCTGAAAACTTTTTACATTTTTAACTTCTCTAGAACCACTGGTCCAATTTTACCCATGCAGTTCATATAGAAATATGTACATTTGTATGTCAGACTGTCCTTCTGTCTGAATAAAATTAACCTTGGTCATCACAGTCATATCTACTGAATGAGAAGAGACAAGGTATTCATATTAAACTTATGTACTAGTATTTACCTGTGAGAATGGCATGGTTTTTTTTTTTACATATGACCTAGAAGTTTGACCTACTTGCAAAAAAATTAAATTGTTATAAATTCATCATTTTGAAAGAGAAAAGTTAGGGCATTCATATTATAATGCATGTATATTATTACTTGTGATAAGATCTTTCCAAATGAATCATGACTTTTACTCTGTGACCTTGACCTTGAAGCTTAACTTACTTTTCAAAAATGTTGCATTTGCTTATAACTTTTGATTGAGATGAGATATGACTCTCACATTTGACATGTACATTAATTACTCATAAAAATTCAAGGTGTTTCCCAGTATGCGATGCTTTTTTACCCTTTAAGGTTGATGTTTTACATAATTTTCAAAATATTTAACTCTCCTAAAAGATGATTAGGCTTCTGAGTAACATTAAGGAGGACTTCAGGAAAGACAGGACTTTTTGCACATTGTTTGTTTATTTAAATGGAAATTAGAAAGGAATCCTAGATTTAAGAAAAAGATGGTAATGTGGTAAACCGTACCTTCACAAATAAAAAATTGATCCCAAACTTTTTATACTTTTAAAATATAGACTCAGTGTCTGTTATATGGTTTAAAAGATAAAAAAAAAAATAATTAAGCTTTTGCTAACCTTTTTGAGAATGATTGTGCTAATGGAATTTTTATATGCATATTTTACATGCATTGTAAAAATTATTAAATCGATATCAATTTAATGTGACATGCAAAAATTTAATTTCATAATATATACATGTACATGTATAGATAACCAGTAGTGTTATTTAGTTAAAATTGAATATTTTGATACAAAAATAGTATTTATACAAATGAAAAACATTTTTTTAAAAAAAACCCTTTTCCCTATTTCATAATATATAACTTCATTTTAATAAGTAATTTTTCCCATTTTCCGTAAAAAGAAATTGTAAGGTCCGCCCCTCCACTTTTTTTCGTATAGTAGTTTTGCTATAAAAAATTTTTCCCTTTTTATTCGTTGTTTCCCCCCTCCTAAACTTTTTTTGGTACCGGGGGAAAATGAGAATTGATTAGGTTTTTGACTTGGACTATAAATACACTTTTATTTGTAATTTAGTTTTTGGTTTCAGTTTTTTTTTGGGGGGGGGGGGGGGGGGGTCCTTCCACTTTTTAAACTTCGCTACAAACTTGTTTTGTATTTAGTACTTTGCCACTATTTAAATTATTTATTTATTTTAAATTTGGGAAAAATTTAATTTGAAATGTTTTTTTTTTTATAACACTACTGAAAGGAATCCGTATCTATAACTGTATAAAAAAAAGGGATGGGGTAAGAGGTCAAAGATGTGCGTATGGATAATGTTTTCTAATTTTTCGTGACGTCATGAAGGGTGACGCGCGTTAGTGAATTACATACATGCCGTTGGGTTTGAAAAATAATGCATTTCACACGTAAAAAGTAAAACAGGGAAATATAAAGTTTAATTAGCAAAATTAAAAATTTTTAAATAATATTATTTTAAAAAATCTATCGGGCTATAAATACGGGTCGGTACGAGATTAAATTATCATAAAGCCCTTCGGGCTTTATGGAAATTTAATTGTGCCCGACCCGTATTTATACCCCAATAGTTTTTAAAAATGATACCTTATTTCTTAAATACAATCTGGTTTATATTGAAACTAGAAAATAAACTTACTTAAAAATGCATACATATTTATGTTACTCTAGTGTTATTTGCACCTACATAGGTTTTACTTGAGAGAGAAAAGAGAGAGAGATATTTCAATTACCACTTAACATGTCATGATACATACGAAAGCTCTTGCATTAACGACTCAGGAGAAACATAGGAAATAGTGATTAGAAAAGAATATAAATATAAAAGTTTTCAATAAAAGATGGAAAGTATATCTAAAAAAGTATTTTAAAATGTCTCCGCCCAACAATAAACACACAAGCCAACACTCACGTCTGGTGATATACCTTTTATAATGTATTATTTTAATTTGTTTACAACAGATTAATATTAAAGTTCTCAACTTTTCAGTGATAAACACTTATTTTTCTGAGTGCTACACGTATTGCTTAGATAATCAACACCTAGTCTTGCACTTTATAAAAGGTTTTTTACCCATAAAACTTCCGAAAATGGAATCACTAAAAGTACTTTGCTTTTTAAAGCTATCAAATTTTCCGTCTACGGGTCCCTTTTTTCAGATACCATTACCTGAAAAAAACTGACAAATCTTACCCCGTACCGTGTAGGTGAGCGTCCAGCGTCCTCGTGACATATTGAATCAGGAAAGTCTTCCCTTTTTTATGGTGCAAAAAATCAGAGTTTGGGTTTTGGGTGCTTAAAAACCAAAACCAAAAGACTGGATATCAAGGCAAAGCTCAGTGAGGTGACAAATACCTGAAGGATTTGGAGCAAAAAGTCAAAATATGGGGAAAAAAACAACAAACTTAAAGAGGAATTACAGAGGGTACATGGGAAGGGGAATAAAATAGGAACTGACAAAGGACGAAATTGAAAATCTGGATCTGCATTAAGAAAATGCAAAGAAAGACTTCAGCTCTCCACGTCGAAAATCTTAAAATGCCTTGAAAAATTCAGCTTTTGAAAAACAGCTTGATTTGTTAATAAAAATAAAACAAACGGAAAGAGGTGTTCGCAAAGATGAGACGTTGAAGTCATCG